>NC_061117.1:63864633-63940866 GCF_002878395.1 Capsicum annuum
CAAAGTATATAGCTATATAAAGATTCATGAAGGATAGTGTGGCTCCGGGATCTAATAATGCATAAACAGTAAACCTGTCATATGGGGCCGGGTCCGATCGGTCCAGCCCGACCTAATAAGATAGACTGACCCGATATGGACCGGCCAGGTGGGTCATCCTATTCCTGGTCTTTCAATCTTAGGCTAGGTTATCTCGTATGGTTAGCCCAGTGGACCAGACCAGGCCCACCGGTGACCCAGACCAGGCTAACTTGGTTATTGTTAAATTTTTTAAAAATCTTGCATGTGGGAAGTGGGCCAGGGTCCAATTGGACCATTGGCAGGCTAACGGCATTATAGCCATTGGCTGCTCAAACGACCAATTGGCCCTTTTATTTAAAAAAATTAATTCAAAAAATTTCCTATAAATACCCCATTTCAAAAATCATTTTTCACATAACTCACAATCTCAATCTCTCTCAATTATTCTAATTATCTCCTAAAGTGCTCAATCTTATTTTTTAATTTTGCAATTAAAAATATCGATTAGGAGTTTTCTAAAGTATCAACGTTTGGATACTTTAAAAATTGTGTATTGTCATTTCATCTCTTACTTTTAATTTTTAATTATTGTATTATTTATTGAATATTTATTTTTATTATTTTTGTGTATTTTGAATATTTATTAGTTTAATTTGTAATATGGATAAATTAAGAAAAATCAGTAAAAGTGTTAAAAAATTTTATCCCGAAAGTTGTAGTGGTAGTGAAAAATAAATTAGTGGAGGTTTTGGTAGAAGTATTTCAAGTACTATAGACATACACGTGTGCTTTCGGTACCAATTAGTCAACCGTTTGAGAATGAAATTGGTTTAGGTTCTCACGATATGAATTATTTAAAAGGTCAAAAAAATTATGGTATAGAAGAAGAGAATGAAGTAGACGCAGTTGATTTAAATATAGATGATGATAATATTGGTGAGACACTCGAAGTCGATAATGATAATGTTAGATTTGAATCTGTTAATCTTTCTCCCCATCCTCCCCAAGCACCTGTATGATCTCGAAGAAGAACTAGTATTGTATGGGAATTTCTTATGAAAATAGAAGGAGAAACTAAGGTCCAATAAAAAATTTATAAATTGGTATATGAGCATAAAAATGGAGGTAATAAAAGAGGTACGAATGCATTGATGCGACATTTACCAAAAAAAAACTCAATAGAGCTAGTTGCGGCACAAGGTGGTGAGACTGTTAATGGGTCTACTCAAAGTAGATTGAACCCAACAATCGGTCAATTAGCTAAAAATTATAATATAATGAAAGACTGGAAAGAAATAGCCAAAATGATAGTTGTGGGTTGTATGCCTTTCTCTTTTACTTCTTCGGATGCTTTTATTCATTATATTCAAATAATTTATAATCACATATTTATAGGTATTCGTAGAAGTACTTGTTGATGTGATGGTTTTAGATTCTATGCACAATATGTTTATTATTAAACAATATTGCATATAGAGTTGCTCTAACTTCTGATCTTCATCATGTTGTTAATAAAAATAATTATTTAACAATTACTTGTCATTGGATAAATAGTAATTTTGTTATACAAAAATGTATTCTAGCATTTTTGTATGATGAATCTCATAGACACAACAGAAAATTTATTTCTTTGTCTATTTCTAAAGTTGCAAAATATTATGGTATTGAAATAAAAGTTTTATGTATATCTTTTGATAATGCATCTAACAATAAGACTGTTGTTAACTTGTTAAAAGTTGAAATTTCTCCGTCGTTACCCGAAATATTTCATGTTAAGTGTGCTTGTCATATATATAATTTAATCGTAAGAGATAGTCTTGAATTTTTTAAGATTTATATTGAAAAGATTAGGCTTGTTCTTGGCTTTATTCAAAGAAATCATCAAAAAATTAGAATGAAAGAATTCAAAACTAAATGTGAACAAAATGAACTTAGACCGATATTAATGTCTGAAGAATGTGATACTAGATGGAATGCTACTTATAATTATTTACGAATTTGTCTTACTTATAAAGTTTCTATTACAATAACTTTTAATCAATATTCTGGTTCTTTTTTTAAATGTATGCTACATGATTCTGATTGGGCTGCAATTGTTGATCTTGTTAAATTTTTGAAAAAAATTATATAGCTACTGTTGAATTTTTGGGTGCTTATTATCCTACTATTTATAATATTTTAGCTTATTTAGCCGACATTTCTTGTTTGCTTAATGAATATAAGAATAAAGAAGGTTACAAAGAAGCTATTACTACAATGATTGCTAAATTTAAAAAATATTTTTATCCACTTTCTCCAATTTACTTGATTGGTGCTATAATAAATCCATGTATGAAATATAATACTATGTCTGAATTTACTTCTATTAGTTATACTTCTTTAGAGATAAAATCTGAAGAAGAAACTTCTTTGTTTATAGCTATGGGTGATGCAAACAATTACATGGAAGCATTATATAACAATTATGCCGATTTACTTGATGAAGCCATACCGAAAAATATCTCTCCAACTCCCGCTCCCTAAGCTCCCGGGGAGCCTTCATCTTCTAAAAGACAGGCACATAGTAGTTATCCTGATTACTTTTTTTATTTAAATGTTTGGGACAGGGTATCGCCTTCATCACATAGAGCACTTTCTCTAGAAGAGCTTAAGTATTATGTTCTATAGCCAATAGAGGATCGTAGAGCAAGAATCAACATGCTGGATTGATAGAAGAATAATGAAAGACAATATCCTATGCTTTCAAGATTAGCTAGAGATATATGAATGTTCCAATGTCAACCGTTGCATCAGAGAGCACTTTTAGTCAGGAAAAGCAGCATCTTGAAGACAACCGACACTCATTGAGAGGCAATGCTATGAATGTTCTAGTTTGCCTTAGAGATTGAAGAGCGGAATGAAAAAATCAAGGAATGGAGGTGGAGCCAGCAGATGAACAAAACCTTGAAGAAATTATGACTTCAAGGGAGAACTCAACACAATTAGGTCCAATGCTTGGCATTGGCCCCATTGATTTTGACTTTCCTATGGCAGTTCCCGTTAATATTAACATGAATGAGTTGAAATTTTTTTTGCAAAATTTGTAGAATTGTCAATCATGTAACTTATAAATTTGGATCATTTTGCAATCAGTAAAATACAATATTCATTCACTCCTAACATATTTTTTCCATTTAAATTGAATGTCTAATTTGAATTAAATGCTTTTAATATATTACTATCAAACTTCACCCAGTCATAAACACAACAAATAGATATACATATAATGAAAAAATAAAAATAATGCCAGTAAATATTACTTAGACAACTAGTATTGACATATAAAAATACTATATAAGTTTAGTTTTTAAGTAGTGAATGTAAATTTTTGAATATATGTTCAAGACTTCAAGTATTATTATATTAAGGCTCCATTTGGCCATGAAAATTATAATTTTTTGGAGTTAGAGTTGGAGTAGGAGTTGAAGTTGAAGTTCGAGTTAAAGTTGGAGTTGTGTTTGACCATGAATATAAATTAAAATTGTTTTTAAAATTTTGTGAGAGAAGTACGAGTGAAAAAAGTGAAAACAAGTAAAACTTGTTTTCACTTTCTCAAATACAATTCCAAAATTGTATTTGATATTTTTATGGCCAAGAACTTACAGTTTTTACTTTTTTCATTAAAGTGAAATAATTTTCCGAAAAAAAGTAAAAACTTTTCAAGTCCAAATGGCTACTAAGTAGTATACATTATATGTATATATGTGTGGATATTTTCTAAATTACTATAATATGTAATGTATACATGTTGTGTATATAATGTATCAAGTAGTATTTTAAGTAGTATATATATTGTGTGTGTGTGTATATATATATATATATATATATATATATTCTATAGACTAAATTCATATTTATTTAATGTATACATGTGTATATTTTCTAAAGTAGTATATATGTAATGTATATATGTTGTATGTATAATGTTTCAACTTTCAAGTGGTATTTTAAGTAGTATATATTGAACGTATATTGTTTCTAAAAGTATTTTACACTAATTGTATATATATATTTGTATGTATTTTTGTAATGTACTATAATATATAACATATATAACTTGCATGTATATTATTTCACGTAGTATTTAAACTCATATATGATGAATTTACCTTAGTGTGTATATTTTTTAAAAATGGAAATTGAATGTAGTACATGTATGATTACTAAAATAGTATAATATATAATGTACATATGTTATACGTTTATTATTTAATGAATTTAATAGTATATATGTGTGTATATATAGTATATATAGAAAACACCATGAAAATTATTTAAATTAAATCTTTTTTTAATCATCACTGATTGGTAACCAACCCATTTCTCAAATTGGGCTGGGTTGAACAGATCTAGACCGGTTAAAACTGGTAAATGGTAGTTGGGACGGTCATGAACCGTTTGGCGATTTTGTACTATTGGGCCCGATACGAACCAACCTATTAAGGATTAAGATCGGACCGACCCAAAGATTAGTTAATATTAATGGGCCAGTACTGGTTTGGACCAGACTTTCCTGGTTGACAGCCATAACAAAGATGAAGGTAGAAGACTTGTAACATACCATTAACCAAATTAGGAAAACCTTCCTGATCTTGTCGAGTCTGAAGGGCATAAAGTCAATTTGGTTGCACTAGAAGTGGAACCTTGCTGAGCAGGATGACCTGTTAGTGCTACTGAAAAATTGGTCTGGCCCTACTGACGATCATTTTTGCCCTTCCACATACCCATTAGGCAATTCCTTAACATTTTTCTTGTCTTGCCACACCCAAACACGCATCGCTACCGGCCATACACTTACCCTTATGGTTCTTACCACACCTCTTGCAGACTGGATTTATCCAGCCACTATTCACAGTATTATAAGACTTAGAGCCTGGAGCTCTATCAAGAGTATCGAGCCAAAATTTAGGCACTGAGCACTGGTAGAAGATAGGGCTGGGGCTAAAGATTTTTGGCGGAATTGAGAACAATTTTCACCATCAGACCATTGTTGTGAGAAGTTGAAGCTACTAGTTCTGGACCTCTTATTTTCTCTTTCTTTTTCTTTGAGTTTCTTTTCCTCAATCTGCTAAGCATGAACCATCAGTCTAGAGAGGCCCATCTCCTTAATTAACATAGTTGTTTGGCACTCTTTGACCATATCCTCAGATACTCCAGACACAAACTTACTTATTCAGGACCTGGAATCAGCTACCATATCTGGAGCATACCTCGCTAGCTGGGTGAATTTGAGTGAATACTCCTTCACACTCATGTTACCCTGCTTTAGATTTATAAACTCCTGCACCCTGGCTTCCCTCAATTCATGTAAGAAGAACCTATAAGAGAAAAAAGTAGTAAACTCATCCCACTCTATAGGCCCTGCATCGGTACCTCTATTCTCCTTCTACTGCTTAACACAAGTATGAGCTTGTAATGCCCCGAATTTTGTACCCAGAATGCTACATGGTGCTCATGACCCTGAAGGACCACAAGCTAATCCATGACTGATATCTGGAACTGAGCACTGAATAATACATTGTAAATATATAGAATATAAACTGTAAGGCCATAAGGTTCAAAATTGAACTAATACTGAATATAAAATAATGTCTGTAATGGGGTATGATAATACCCAAAATTGAGATAAATTTTCTGAACACATGTTGAAGTCTGAAAGCCTCTAAACTATCTGAAAACTGTAGAGTTGATGGGATATGTCCCCAACTTACTCCAATCTATTGAAATAATAAAGTAATAAAATAATCATGTTATCCTTGAATGATTAGGACTCACTGTAAGTCTGGATGCTGAACGTCTAATCTACTAAGGATGCTCGGGAGCTCATGCTTCTAAACCTATGGTATAAAGCACCATAGCGCAAATGCGTCAGTTCATTGAATGTACTGGTATGCAAGTGAGGTAGGCTAAATGCAAGATTTCATATGCATGAACAATAATAACTGACTATATAACATTAATATGAGAATACATTCATGAATACGTAACTGTGACTGAAATCATGACAACGCTGACTCATGGATTCTGATAACGTGGATTTGTTGATTCTGGGTACTGGTACTAGGATATTGAATGATTGAGTCTACTGAATACTGAGGAACTAATGTCATATTACTAATAAATGAATGACTATTTCTGAAAGTTCTGATTATGAAGAACTGGTCTGATTGACTATATCTAATAGTCCTAAAACTGAATACTGATAACATAGGTTTCGTATAATTAATATACTATTAATTGAGTTTGTGATAACGTGATTAATGAGTCTGAATACTGATAACATGAGTAACTATATCTGACAGTCCTAATACTAATGGAACTAGCTGAGTTCTGCACTATTCTGAGTTGACTATATCTGATAGTCCTAAATCTAAAAAACTATATGAGTTCTATTACTGAGACTGAATGACTGTATCTGACAATCCTGATTCTGTAACTGAAACTATGGGAAGTAATCATCTAACCGACATACCCCGAAACTGAACTGGTGGGGTCCAACCTGTAACCCCAGCTGGAAGGGTGTCAGTACCGTGCCATAGGTAAAGACAAACTCTGAGTATACCCTTGCTGACAGGGAGCTCTTTCGTCAAGCCCTCTTAGTAGGACACTCAAATGAGATGTATAAATACCTAAACACATAGGGTGCATCTCAAACTACACTGGATACGTAGTTCTGGAACACAAGGATTGCTTCTAAGGAACACACCCTTCACTAAATAAAAGGTGAGTCCCCATCCTTGGGTTCACTCGGTGTTGAGTCCTAATCCTAACTGAATAGAAACTGAACTGATTAACTAAACTGAACTGATACTAATGGTATTATTTATTGGAGCTAAACTGAGTTCACTGAGTTCCATTGACTGACAAAATGCTACTGAGATCTGAGGACTAACGGAGAGTACTAAAGTTACTGAGATTTCTGAGAATACTGAGGTTACCGAGATTACTAAGTACTAATGTTACTGAGACCACTAAGGTCACTGAGATTATTGAGTAGGACAAGACCGATACTGAATTTACTGATTTTTCCTGAGTCATGAGATTGATTGAATTCTATTGATCATGGCTTGGCTGAGAATATTGTGAAAACATGACATGCCCCTAGGCACACAGCTAAATTGTTGGGTATAAGTACCCTCAGGACTCGATAGAATAAAACTGACCAGGCTTGATACTTTTGATCACATGACCAATATCAACAATTCATAATTTCGTAGTTGGGGATTTCATGAAGCACATGATCATCATAATGTTGTACATAGATAGTAATGCGTATAAACATGGCATAATTTTATGCTTCTAATCTTATGAACATCCCATCAAGTAATCACAATGCATAGGTTTAGCATGGGAATCAACTTAATCAAATAGGTATAGCATAACTTAAGAGGCATGACATGATCTTGACACTTGGAAACTAAGTACTTGATCATTATTCATTCATTGGGGCGTATTATCAAACACCTTGAATGCACACTTAGGGCATAGGTATGATTATCAATTTAATACAACATGGTTCCACAATTTAACTCAATTGCATAAATTTCAACCTTATACTAACATGGTTTCATAAAGGCATGATAAAAATGCAATCTTGGCAATCATACAACAATAACAACATGAATATAATTAATTCAAAATAAGAACATCATGAAATATAGTTTAAAATAGGGTTGTTGAGCTTCATGGACGAAAGGAGTAAATGAATCAACACTGTGCATACCTTAGTTCTTGATCCTATAAAGATTGACGGAGAGATTCTTGAATTTGAGTCTTGGATTTGAATCCCCAATTGAAAATCCTAGCATGTTCTTGACAGAAACTTAAGATAAACACTATGTTTTAGATGAAAAATGTCTGAATCACGTGTTATTGGGTTTAAATAGGGGTGGTAATTTCACCCTTTTAACCCCTGAACGCATATTTTAATTTTTGTGAAAATTTCCTAATTTTCATCGTTAGTGTGATGAGCCACTATTACGCTAAGTCACTAGAACTGGACAATTGGGAATCTGTATGGTGGTGTGACGTGGGTATATCGTGTTGCCACTTTGTTTGTGACCTGGAAGTTTGGCGCGATGCGGAGACATCGCACTGAGACACTAGAAAAAGGACAATAATGAATTTGATCCCTGGCGCGATGCGCCATAATCGCGGGGGCTTACTGGATTTTGATGATTGCCATTTTGTCCTGCTCCGCGACGCGTTGATAGCTCAGGTGGCACACTGCCTTACTAAAAATGCTCTAATTCTTCCCCGGGTGTCGGATTTGGAAAATTTTGGTATCGATGGAAATCTTATTCAATTTCTCATATGATAAAAAGTGAAAATCTTGAAAATACTACATATATAAAAATAAATTCATCTTTAAAACAAGTCTTTGATATCTTTGCGATGAATTTAAGCTAGGTAGAAGTATGGGGTATTACAATATCTCCCCCAAAGGAAAATTCATCCTCGAATGAGACTGATTGAGATGGGAGAAATGATAAGCTGAAGTACATATTCAACATGAACAACTGAAACATGACTACCTGACTGACATTACTGAGATTCATACTGAGCATGCATATCTGATGCATGATTTTATGACTGAGCTAATACCTGAATGCATGACTGAGAGTACTGATAAGTTGATCACACATATCTGATGCGTGAATACATGACTGAACTGACTCATGAACATGTGACTAGACATGTAAGGGTAATGATACCAAGTTTGAAATAAAAACTGAGCATGGAACTGAATACCACATTTATAACTATAACCTGAACATGAAATTGGATAAGCTTAAGAAAAACTATTACCTTGGGCTGAGTCTAAGCTTAATTACTAAATATGCATGAGCGGAAACATGAGAATGTAACTGGGTCTGGAATGTGATACATGATCTGAATATCGTGATCTGAACTAAGTACCTTAAATACTAGGCATACGACCGAGATTAGAGCTAAAGGGTCAACATATAGGTACCCACTACTCCAAACTAGATTTGTTACGAAAAGAGAGCGGCATGTTTATGTCATGAAAGTTTCGAGGAATTATAATGTATCTCCCCCTTGGGTCACTAAGTCCCTAGAAGAATACTGACTTGCCTGCGATACTGAGGAAAATTGGGATAATGCACAAGGCACCAACGAACTGAATCATTATTGAATATCCGGGATATGAAACTAAGGATGACACATGAACTAAGTTGTACATGAAACTACCTAGTTGTTCCATCTTAGAATGATCAAATTCATGAGATTCTGAATAGTGCGATTATGTGGAAAGATAGGAAAACCATACTATCTGAACTTGTCCGTTCTAACTGCTAAACTGAAGTACTGGCTTTGCAGACTAACTCATGCTAAAAACTTATACTCAATTGGAGCATTTCTATGACACTCTTTCTATAGAGTTCTAATGACTGTAGAGAGAAAGCGAATCTTAGCCAGGTATTAGTAGGACATCTGAATGGGAGATCGCTACAGGGCTGGGGTTTTTGTATTAGGAGGCAAGACCTATGAAACATCATCTAAGATAAAGTGACCAAACCTTATGCACTACAATTGAGACTGCTGAAAAGGTTTGGTAACGACCTGAAATCGCCTCCCAGGACATCACACGATGCTTAAGGCAACAAGTAGCCCCAAGCTAAACCTTTGAGCCTGTTTCTACTAATAACACTCATTTCAAGATTGAATAACTCAAACACTAGCATAGTCATATCATATGAAAGGAAATACGGAGAAAATGCTGTCCAAATGACCATAATAATGGAAACCTCAACACAACCACAATCTGATAACTAGTCTGACAAAGCCTCTACTAATCCATGAACTAGAGAGCCGTTGGGACAGGTCCCCAACTGACTCAAAATGAATTAGAAATAACAACATAGTCTCTCAAAATATGGAAATGTCTGAATATAGGTCCTCAAACCATAAGGACTAACCACTGAAGGAATGTAGATAAAGGTACTCGAAAATCACTGACAATGTAGCACATAGACGCATATATGGATCAACACTCTGGAATGTACTGAGTATGTGGGGGTGCATGAATTTATATAAAACAACATCAATACTCTTTAATCAAATCATACATGTAATAAGTAATGACTCACATGGCTTGAATAAGTATAAAATGCGAACCTCATGAATCATGTAAAATGGAACATGTAACACAATCTCATGAGTCATTATACTTTTAGCTTTGAAATTTGTACTCTTCTCTTATTCTCATTACTCAACGCTAAAGGAAACTTTAAGCAATACTTTCAACTCATGCATATGTCTCACGGAGAGTAAAACTTCTTAAATGCTTAAGAACTCAACTCTTTTGAATTCAAATACTTGGAATTCGAAATCATATAACTTTGGAACATACTTAAAGGCATTTCATTCACGTAAGGAAAATATCCCATTTCAAGCTTTAGTGAAAAATACTCATATCAAAGGAAAGTATTTTAGTTTTAAAAGAAAATATCTTATCTCGATGGAAAATACTTTAGTTTAAGGAGTTTCTCTTAACCGACATAAACCATGCGAGCTATATTAAGTCCAATGTTTTGTCCTTCTAAGGAAGAGACCTCACGTTGGGGGGAGGCGTCATACTCCTATCAGGGAGTATAACCTAGGTGCAGTGATCACTAAACAAACTCGACCTCGGGCCAATAAAAACTCAACCTTAGGACCAATGATAATCATAAACTAGGCCTCAGGCCTAACCTACGGTGGCACATAGTTTTGGGGTAAGAAACCATAGTAACTTACCCACTCGGTGCTAAATACTACTCCCTTTAGTTTATCTAGATCATCACATGAAAATTCACTTTAGAATAATCTCATGGTTCAATAAGAACCCAATAATCAAATCTGTAATCTCATATAGTAGAGTGGATTTTAAAACTCAATGACCATTAGGTCAAAACATTTCTCAACAATCTCAGAATACTCAAATCATGAATGCTTATAGCACAAGAGTTCATAAAATCTCAAGTGTAAAGTAAGGCTTAATAACCCATAATTCAATCTCAAGTTAAAACTCATCAAAAGCATAATAGATAGCATATAGATTCATAACTCATGTAGAAATCAAGAAATTTCAGCAATTTATTTTAAAATCTGAACATACTCATATACTTCAATATTTCAAACATTTCGACTATTAACTTCTAAAGGATTAAAATCATGGGGCATAGGTCCAGCTGCAATTTCTCAAGAAAACATGTAAAAATCATGTCATTAGAATCTCAATTTAAGGGAAACATCAAAAGCTTGCAACCAATAACATTGGGTGAAAACCCCCAGTTCAATATCATGTAAAAACTCATAAATTGCAGAGAATTGTAGTTTAAATAAGCTTTTGGGAACAAGGGTGAAAGGATTACCTTTGTTCAAAACCCCACATACCTTGAATTAGAAGCTTTGGATGAACTCTCATTTTTGGAACTCTATTCTTACTCTTGAATGAGGCTTCTTGAAGCATTTGACCTGGGAACCTTGAATCTTGACTCAATTTAGAAAATCTATGGTGGATTCTTGATATTCTTGTAAGAGGTTTTCGATGCTTAGGGTTTTTGTTGAGAGAAAAGTTGAGAAAAACTTCATAGAATGCTTGTAAATGACTTTGATTTGGTGTTTGCATGGTTTAAGAGGCTTGGAAAAAGTCCAAAGTGCCCTTTCTAACTTCTGAACGAAGCTGGAAAAAAATTTAACTGGGAACCCGATTTCTTGGGCCACCGTTATGCGCCACTATCTTGGTGGCTCACTGGAAATTAACAAATGAGAAATTGGTAGTCACCACAACACGGGGCCATTGCGTTGTCCCACTAGTTGGGACTTGGAACTCAGCGTGATGCATCACAATCGCGCCTGGCCATTAGAAATTGACTATTGAGAAATTGGGGTCCTCTATGACGCGCCACTATCACGGAGTCCCACTGGAAATTGACAATTGTCAAATAGACCCTCTCCGCGACGCGCCAAGCACAAAAATGCCGCTGTTTTACGACTAAGACTTAAATTAGCCAAACTTCTTACCCGGGTATCAAATTTGGGCGAATCTTATATCGATGGAAAGATTATCAAATTTCTCATGTGATAAAAATTCGAAATTGGGGAAATTCCATATGGTTAACACGATACTCACTTAGGAAGTCACTTGTCAATCTTTTAGGGCCAGAATCATGCCTCACTTGACATGCCCTAAGGTTCATTCTACAAGAGAATTTTGCGGGGTCTTACAATATCTCCCCCTTGGAAATGTTCTTCCTTGAATGTCGCTGGTTGGACTAGGAATACTAGAAAAATAGAGTACACATAACTGAACTCTCTAAACTCTTGAATACCTCATAAATTGCAAGAACTCATGCAAGAATAGATACATATCTGCACTTTAGATTCAAAGGGATAAGTTAAGGAAGAATAATACCTTTGGTTTGATCTGAACTCGCGGAGAAGAGGTGCGGGTACTTGGCTCGCATGTCTTCTTCTGCTTCCCAAGTAGCACCCTCAACAGACTGGTTCAGCCATAAAACTTTGACCAAGGGAACTTCTTTGTTTTTTAGTCTAGGGATCTGAAAATCTAGGATCACAATAAGAATCTCATTGAAGGAAAAACTGTTCTGAATATAAGCACTCTCTGAGGGCAACTCAACCTCATAGGCCACCTTACAAACACGGATCAAGACTCTATACGAGCCAACATAGCGTGGACAAAGCTTTCCTTAGTTACCAATCCTCTTTACTCCTTTCATGGGTGAAATCTTCAAGTACACCAAATATCCCACCTCAAACTCAAGATCTCTTCTCCTTACATCGGCAACGATATTTGGAAACTCTGAGAGGTTTCCAACCTCTCTCTAATCAACTTAACTTTCTCCAAAGCTTTAAACACTGCATCAGGCCCAATTACGGTAGCTTCACCCACTTCAAACCACCCTATGGGTGACCTACATCTCTTACCATATAAGGCCTCAAATGGTGTCATCCTGATGCTAGCATGGTAAATATTGTTATAGGCAAATTCTATCAATGGCAAATGCTTATCCCAACTACCTTTGAAATCAAGAGCACATGCCCTCAGCATATCTTCCAGGGTCTGAATGGTCCTCTCAGCCTGACCATCTGTCTACGGATGAAAAGTAAAACTCAAAAGAACTTGGGTACCAAGACCCTGCTGAAATGCCCTCTAAAATCAAGAAGTAAATTGAGTGCTCCTACCTGAAATGATGGAAATAGGAACTCCATGCAGCCTAACTAACTACTAGATATATAATCTAGCATAATCCTTAGCTGAATAATGATAACGACGCAAACGAGGAAACCCGGTCACGAAGTCCATATTCACCACCTCCCACTTCCAAGTGGGTATACCAAACTCTTGCATCACACCACTAGGCCTTTGGTGCTCTACAATAACCTATTGTCACCTAGCACACTTTGCTAAAAATTTGGCTATATCCTTCTTAATACCATTCCTTCAGTAGATTTCCTGTAAGTCGTGGTATATCTTGGTAGTGCTGGGATGACAGGAATATCGCGTGCCATGCGCTTCAGCCATAATCCTCTACCTCAGATCATCATAACATGGAACACATAATCTACCCTGCAATCTCAACACGCCATCTCCCCCATAGGAGAAAACCTCTACCTTTTTGTCCTTAACTGCCTTCTTCAGCCTGACCAAGCCAGGATCTCTATCTTGCTTCTCTTTCACTTTTGTAACTAAAGAGCATTCAAAACTAGTTTGCACCAAAGTACTTCCCTCAGCTAAATCAAGCAACCTAACACCCAATCTAGCCAAATAATGCACATCACAAGCTAACTCTTTCTTGCCATCCTATACATGGGCAATGCTACCCATAGACAATTTGCTAAGGGCATCCGCCACTACGTTGGCCTTGCCTGGGTGATACAACACACTCATATCATAGTCTTTTAACAACCCCAACCACCTCCTCTACCTAAGATTTAACTCCCTCTGAGTAAACTCATACTCCAGGCTCTTATGTTCAGTAAACACATCAACATGAACACCATAAAGATAGTGTCTCCAGATTTTCAAAGCAAAGACCACAATAGCTAACTCAAGATCATGGGTTAGGTAATTCTTATTATGCGGCTTTAACTATCTAGAGGCGTAGGCTATAACCTTACTCGTTGCATTATCACACAACCCAAACCAATTCTAGAGGCATCACAATACACCACAAAACCATCTGTACCATCAGGCAAAGTCAACACAGGGGCTAAAGTAAGACAAGTCTTCAACTCCTGAAAACTCTTCTCATAAGAATTCTCCCACTGGAACTTAACTTTCTTTTGGGTCAACCGGGTCATGGGAGATGCAATAGAATAAAAACCCTCAACAAAACGATAGTAGTAGCCAGCTAGACCGAAGAAACTCCTAATGTCATAAGGGGAGATAGGTTTAGGCCAATTTTTCACAGCTTCTGTCTTTTGGGGATCAACTCTAATACCTTCGACTGAAAAGATATAACCCAGAAAGGATACAGACCTTAGCCAAAATTCACACTTACTGAATTTGGTGAATAACTGGTGATCTCTGAGGGTTTGCAAGATAATTCTAAGATGATTTGCATAGTCATTCTCATTATAGGAGTACACAAGAATATCATCTATGAAGACAATGACAAACATATCAAGATATATCTTGAACACTCGATTCATAAGGTCCATGAAGACTGTTGGGGCATTGGTTAGCCCAAAGGACATAAATAGAAACTCAAACTGACCATAGCGGGTTTGGAAGGTTGTCTTTGAAATATCACATTCCCTCGCTTTAAGTTGATGATAGCCGGATCTAAGGTCTATCTTGGAGAAATAACTTGCACTTTGCAACTGATCAAACAAGTCATCAATTCTCGGAAGAGGATACTTATTTTTTATTGTGACCTTGTTAAGCTGATGATAGTCAATACACATACGCAAAGAACCATCTTTCTTTCGCACGAATAAAATAGGTGTGCGCCAAGGAAAAATACTGGGCTTTATAAAACCTTTGTCTAAAAGATCTTTGAGTTAATCTTTCAACTCCTTAAGCTTAGTAGGTGCTATACAGTATGGCAGAATAGAAATAGATCGAGTATCAGGAAGAAGGTCAATCCCCAAAACTATCTCTCTATTAGGAGGTACCCATGGGAGATCTTCTGAAAAAATATCTGGAAACTCACTAACAATATCGACTGACTAAATAGTTGGAGCCTCGGACTTAGTGTCTTTGACTCTAACTAAGTGATAGATAAAACCTTTGGATATTAGCTTTCTGGCTTTGAGATATGAAATAAAATAACTCTTGGGAGATACTAAACTCCTGGACCACTCAAAAGCTGGTTCGTTAGGAAACTGAAACTTGACCACACGGGTACGACAGTTTATAAACGCATAACAAGAATGAAGCCAATCCATACCCAGAATAAGATCAAAATCCACCATGTCTAACTCAATCAAATCAGCAAGTATGACTCTATGAAGAACAGTAATAGGACAATCTCTATACACTTGTTTAGCAACAACTGAATCCCCGATGGGTGTAGAAACTAGGAAAGGCTCAGGAATCTTTTCGGGTCTCATTTTAAAATTCATAGCTACAAGTGGGATCACATTAGAGAGACTTGACCCGGGGTCCAATAACATATAAACATCAAGGCAAAAGACATGGAGCATTCTGGTAACAACATCAAGAGAGGCCTCCTACTCCTGATTAGAAGGTAAGGTATAGAATCTATTCTAGCACTGGCCGTTAGTAGTGTTGTATGAAGCGCCCTGAGTAGGGGCAGGATGAGGTACAGAAGCTGGTGCACTAGTAGATTGTGCCTAAGGTTGGGCATCTTTGTTTCCCTGGCTAGCATCAGGACAATCTCTAAACCTGTGGCCCTGCTTGCCACAACCAAAATAACCCATCAGATCTATGAAACACTCACCAGGATGATCCCTACCATACTTAGCATAAGAAGGATAACGGGGCCTGATACCAATACTGCTCTGTGACCTAGACATAAAAGATTGTCCCCCTTGCTCCTTCCTGCTTATAGGCGCGGGAGCACTAGCTGATGAAGGCACTATCATAGACAGACGCCTTTGAAACTAAGGGCGGTTCCCTCCATAGAACCTAGGCTGGCTAAACTCATGCTGCTCAGATCTAGCCCTCTTTTTACCCCTCACTTAATCTCTCCCCCTAATCTTATCTGCCTCTATCTACTAGGTATGCATCATCAACCTATCTAGATCCATATCCCTATGCACCATCGTAGTCCTACAGTCTTTCAACACCAAACCAGAAACATCTGTCACTAACTTGCTCATACTAGATAGGGTTTCAAAAATTAAATCAGGAGCATATTTGGCCAACTGGTTGAACTTCAAGCAGTACTCCTTAACAATCATGGAGCCCTACCTTAAGTTCATAAACTCCTCAATCTTTTCTTCTCTCATCTCAAGCGGAATGAACTTGTCCAGGAATGCATCTTGGAACTCCTACCAATTCATAGGAGCAGCATCCTTACCTCGACCCTTCCTCCATAATACAACCTAGTCATAAGCTATGTTCTTCAACCTGTAAGACGCCAACTTAATACTTTCTTCCTCAAAAACATGCATCACCTGCGTGATCTTTCTCACCTCGTCAAGGTATAACTATGGGTCCTCATCTACCTTAGACCCATAAAAATCTGGTAGATTCATTCGTATAAAATTATGGATTTTAGCCACAGCTACATCACCTCCCTGCTGATTAGTAAATGTGGCCTGGTTATTGGCCCGAACATTAGCAGTGACTGCTTGGGCTAACACCTGAAAGGCCGCCCAAAACTCAGCATGAGAACCAGTCTCATTCAAAGGATCCACAGGTGGGGGTTGCTCATCATCGCTCCTACAAGCATTCGCTCTTTGGAGAGGAATTTTCTGAAATAGGATAGCACAAATTATTAGATGAGAGGGAGAACTGCAGGCATGATGGAATCTATAAGAAAGAAATAACTTTTCCTAAAATGTCTTGTAGCCTCTTGCTTATAGATATGGCGCACTACACACTGATGGTCAAGACTCAACTCAACACGGCTTGACAGACTCCCTAGACCTCCTTAAAAACATTAAGCTTTGATAGCAAGCTTGTAACGACCCAAAATTTCTTCCCAGAACGTCACACGGTGCCTAAGGCTATAAGTAGCCCTAAGCTAACCCTTTGAGCCTATTTCTACTAATAACACTCATTCAAGATTGAATAATTCAAAAACTAGCATAGTCATATCATATAAAAGGAAATATAGAGAAAATGCTCAGTCCAAACGACCACAATACTGAAAAACTCAACACAACCACAATCTGATAACTAGTTTGACAAAGCCTCTACAAATCCATGAACTAGAGAGCCATTGGGACAGATCCCCAACTAACTCAAAATGAACTGGAAATAACAACATAGTCTCTAAAAATATGGAAATATCTTAATATAGGTCCTCGAACCATGAGGACTCACCAATGAAGAAATATAGATAGAGGTACTCAGAAATCACTGACGAGGTTGGGACTGTGCACCTGAACCTAAATTATAAGACAATGTAGCACATAAACGTATATGTGGATCAACACTTAGGAATGTACTGAGTATGTTGGGGTGCATGCATTTATATAAAACAACATCAATACTCTTTAATCAAATCATGTATGTAATAAGTAATGACTCACATGGCTTGAATAAGTATAAAATGTGAAGCTCATGAATCATGTAAAATGGAACATGTAACACAATCTCGTAAGTCATTATACTTTTATCTTTGAAATTTGTACTCCTCTCTTATTCTCATTACTCAAGGCTAAAGGAAACTTTAAGCAATACTTTCAACTCATGCATATGTCTCATGGAGGGTAAAACTTCTTCAATGTTCAAGAACTCATAACTCTTTTGGGCATAAATACTTAGAATTAAAAATTATATAACTTTGGAACATACTTGAAGGCATTTTATTCATGTTAGGAAAATATCTCATTACAAGCTTTAGGGAAAAATACTCATATCAAGGGAAAGTATTTTAGTTTTAAAGAAAAATATCTTATCTCGATGGAAAATACTTTAGTTTAGGAAGTTTCTCTTAACTTACATAAACCATGCGAGCTACATGGAGTCCAACGTTTTGTCCTTCTAAGGAAGAGACCTCAAGTTGGGGGGAGGTGTCATACTCTTGTCAGGGAGTATAACCTAGGTCCAGTGATCACTAATCAAACTTGTCCTCGGGCCAATATCAACATGGCCTTAGGCCCAATGATAATCATAAACTTGGCTCAGGCCCAACCTACGATGGCACATAGTTTTGGGGTAAGAAACCATAGTAACTTACCCGCTCAGTGCTAAATACTACTCCCTTTAGTTTATCTAGCTCATATTATGAAAATCCACTTTAGAATAATCTTATGGTTCAATAAGAACCCAATAATCAAATCTTTAATCTCATTTAGTAGACTGAATTGTAAAACTCAATGACCATTAGGTCAAAACATTTCCTAACAATCTCAGAATACTCAAATCATGGGTTCTTATAGCATAAGAGTACATAAAATCTCAAGTATCAAGTAGGACTTAATAACCCATAATATAATCTCAAGTTAAAACTCATCAAAAGCATAATAGATAGCATATAGATTCATAACTCATTTAGAAATCTGGAAATTTTAGAAATTTATTTCAAAATTTGGACATACTCATATACTTCAATTTTTTAAACATTTCAACTATTAACTTCTCAAGGATTAAAATCATGGGGTATAGACCCAGCTGCAATTTCTCAAGAAAATATGTAAAAATCACGCCATTAGACTCTCAATTCAAGGGAAACATCAAAGATTGCAACTAATAACAATGGGTGAAAAACCCCAATTCAATTTCATTTAAAATCTCATAAATTGCAGAGAATTGTAGTTTAAATAAGCTTTTGGGCACAAGGGTGAAAGCATTACCCTTGTTCAAAACCTTACATACCTTAAATTAGAAGCTTTGGATGAACTCTCACTTTTGGAACTCTATTCGTACTCTTGAATGAGGGTTCTTGAAGCCGTTGACTTGGGAACCTTGAATCTTGACTCAATCTAGAAAATCTATGGTGGATTCTTGTGATTCTTGGAAGAGGTTTTGGATTCTTAGGGTTTTTGTTGAGAGAAAACTTGAGAAAAACTTCATAGAATGCTTGTAAATGACTTTGATTTGGTGTTTGCATAGTTTACGAGGCTTGGAAAAATTCCAAAGTGCCCTTTTTAACTTCTGAACGAAGCTGAAAAAAATTGAACTGGTAACCCAATTTCATGGGCCACCGTGACGCCCCACTATCGCAGTGGCTCTCCAGAAATTGAAAAATAGGAAATTGGTAGTCACCGTAATGTGGAGCCATCGCATTGTCCCACTAGTTGGGACCTGGAACTTCAGTGCAACGCATCACAATCGCACCAGGCCACTGGAAATTGACTATTGGGAAATTGAGGTCCTCTGCGATATGCCACTTTTGTGGAGTTTCAGTGGAAATTGACAATTGTCAAATAGACCCTCTCCGCGATGCGCCCAGCACCAAAATGACGTTGTTTTACGAGAAGAACTTAAGTTACCCATAACTTCTTACCCGGGTATCAAATTTGGGCGAATCTTATATCAACAAAAAGCTTATCAAATTTCCCATGTGAATCTCTCTAAACTCTTGAATACCTCAGAAATTACAAGAACTCATGCAAGAATAGATACATAGTTGTACTTTAGATTCGAAGGGCTAAGTTAAGGAAGAATAATACCTTTGGTTTGATTTGACCTCGCAGAGAAGAGGTGCAGGTACTTGGCTCGCATGTCTATTTCTGCCTTCCAAGTAGCACCCTCAACAGACCGGTTCCTCCATAAAACTTTGACCAAGGGAACTTCTTTGTTACTTAGTCTACGGATCTGAAATCAAGGATCTCAACAGGAATCTCATCGAAGGAAAGACTGTTCTGAATATCAGCACTCTCTGAGGGATCCAATAGAACGGAATCACCAATATGCTTTTTAAGCATGGAGACATGAAAAATAGGATGAACAGCTGACAACTCTGCGGGCAACTCAACCTAATAAGACACCTTACCAACACGGCTCAAGACTCTATACGGGCGAACATAACGAGGACTAAGCTTCCCCTTTTTACCAAACCTCTTCACCCCTTTTATGGTTGAAATCTTCAAGTACACCAAATCACCCACCTTAAACTCAAGATCTCTTCTCATTACATCGGCATATGACTTTTGGCGACTTTGAGCAATCTTCAACCTCTCTCTAATCAACTTAACTTTCTCCATAGCTTCAAACACTACATAAGGCCTAATTGCGGTAGCTTCACCCACTTCAAACCACCCTATGGGTGACCTACATCTCCTATCATACAAGGCCTCAAGTGGTGCCATCCTGATGCTAGAATGGTAACTATTGTTATAGGAAAACTCTATCAATGGCAAATGCTCATCCCAACTACCTTTGAAATCAAAAACACATGCCCTCAACATATCTTCCAGGGTCTGAATGGTCCTTTCAGCCTGACCATCTGTCTACGGATGAAAAGTGAAACTCAAAAAGACTTGGGTACCAAGACCCTGCTGAAATGCCCTCCAAAACTAAGAAGTAAATTGAGTGTCCCTCTCTAAAATGATGGTCGTGGGAACTCCATACAGCCTGACTAACTCCCGAATATACAATCTAGCATAATCCTCAACTGAGTCAGATGTAAGCACGAGCATAAAATGCGCGGACTTAGTCATCCTATCTACAATAACCCAAATAGAATCATGATGACGACGCAAAAGAGGCAACCCAATCACGAAGTCCATATTCACCACTTTCCACTTCCAAGTGGGTATACCAAACTCTTGCATCACACCACTAGGTCTTTGGTGCTCTACCTTAACCTGTTGGCACATTGCATACTTTGCTACAAATTTGGCTATATTATTCTTCATACCATTCCACCAATAGATTTCCCGCAAGTCGCGGAATATCTTGGTAGTGCTGGGATAAATAGAATATTGCACGCCATTCGCTTCATCCATAATCTTCTGCCTTAGATCATCAACACATGGAACACACAATATACCTGGCAATCTCAACACGTCATCTCCCCCTTGGGATAAAACCTCGACCTTTTGGTCCTTAACTGTCTCCTTCAGTCTGACCAAACCAGGATCTCTGATGATAGGCGAAATTACGCGCCTATATCAATATATTTTGCCCATATTTTAGCCTAGTTTCGAGAACTAATTATCTATTTCGTACACTTTTAGTCCTTTTTCCTGTAAATGAGCTAACAAATGTGATTAGGAAAGTTTCAGGTATAAATGATGCAAAATACAGCAATTTATGGCTTACTTGACGCAAAAGAAAGCTCACAAACGAGATGGAAAGGAGCTGGACGCATAAAGGACTAAATCTGCTGCATGGAAAATCTGTCCCGGGCTAAAACAGCATTTCTGAAGACTTTGGGACTTACAGACACAAAGCTGGATTTTTGCCATAATACATTAACCTAGTGCAATTAGGTTATGTGTTTCATCATTCTATTTGGATTATAATTTTGTAACCTTACCCTAGTACAATTGGGTCAAGGATTTCATTAGTATATTAGGATTTGGTTATTTATTTTATTAGTTTAGTAGGAGTAGGATAGGAGTATTATAAATACCCTATCATGTTAGAGATTTTGAAGAGGAAGAGGGGAGACATTCTGACAATTCATTCATCTCCTTACAATTAAGACATCTTCCTACAACCCATTCTCAATTCTTCATTCTTCTACTCTTAAATTCCACAACAAGAGAATCGTTACTTGCTACGGAATCACTAAAACCACACGCCAAACACCTACTATTCACGCCATCCACCATGCAAAACGTGATATCCTTCGCATTCATGGGTAACTAAATCTCTTAGTTGGGGTTATGGAAGCCGAATGAGTTACTATCTATAGCTATGAGTTTGTGAGTTCAAGACAAGTATATTGCTTATATCATTATTCTCTTCATCTTAAATCTACATTCTTTGCGGTTCAAACACAAGAACACGCCATTCTAACATCTAACCTGTTCGAGAGAAAGGTTATTTGTCTAGAAAAGAAGACGCATAGACCAACGCCAGTCTAACATCTGACTTGTTCGAGAGAAAAGTTATTTGTCTGGAAAAGAGATAATGTCAAGGTAGTAGGACACCCTTTCCTATTAAAAAGCTAGTGCCGTACCTGGACTAACTTCTTGGAGAATTCGTACCGTTAGTCACGCTTTAAGCTCGAGAGAGTTAAAGTGAAATAGTCCTTGTTTAGGTCGAGAGACGCTTGGATTTACCATCGACTACATTCTCTATAAGCAATTACATGTCAAGACTCTACACACTCATAGCCAATAGAGACGTATACCTCAGAAGGTGGACATAACCCCAACGCCTCAATTCTCATTGTTTACAACACACGTGACAATCTCTCTTTATTTTGCTATTTTCAGTTCTTACATTCTTGTTTTGGTTACATACTACAATCCCCCCTTTCCTACGAGACTTGCACTAAAAGTCTAGTAATTTCTCTTGCTTGTTGGCCAAGCTATTCTCTGTGGGATCGATACCCAACCCAGGTTGGGTTCTATATTTGCTAACGACCGCTTTACACTCCCACGAGAGCTGTAGATTGAGCGTTATCAATCTCTATCTTGTTTCTCCTTCACTTTTGTAGCTAAAGAGGATTCAGATTCACTTTGCACCAAAGTACTTCCCTCAGTTGAATCAAGCAACCTAACACCCAATCTAGCCAAATAATGTACATCATGAGATAACTCTTTCTTACCTTCCTCTACATGGGTAGTACTACCCATAGACAATCTGCTAAGGGCATCCGCCACTACGTTGGCCTTGCCCGGGTGATACAACACTCTCATATCATAGTTTTTTAACAACTCCAACTACCTCTTCTGCCTAAGATTCAACTCCCTCTGAGTAAACACATACTACAGGCTCTTATGATCAACAAACATATCAACATGAACACCATAAAAATAGTGTCTCCAGCTTTTCAAAGCAAAGACCACAGCAGCTAACTCAAAATCATGGGTTGGGTAATTCTTCTTATGCGACTTTCACTGTCTAGACGTGTAGGCTATAACCTTACTCGTTACATCAACATACAACCCAAACCAATTGTAGAGGCATCACAATACACCACAAAACCATCTGTACCATCAGGCAAAGTCAACACAGGGGCTGAAGTAAGTTGAGTCTTCAACTCCTGAAAACTCTTCTCACAGGAATTCGATTACTAGGTCATGGGAGACGCAATAGAAGAGAAACCCTCAACAAAACGGCGGTAGTAGCCAGCTAGACCAAAGAAACTCATAATGTCATATGGGGAGATAGGTCTAGGACAATTTTTCACAGCTTCTATCTTTTAGAGATCAACTCTAATACCTTCAGCTAAAAATATATGACCCATAAAGGCTACAAACCTTAGCAAAAGTTCACACTTACTGAATTTGGTGAATAACTGGTGATCTCTGAGGGTTTGCAAGATAATTCTAAGACGATTCGCATGGTAATTCTCATTATAGGAGTACACAAGGATATCATCAATGAAGACAACGACAAACATATCAAGATATGTCTTGAATACTCTATTCATGAGGTCCATGAAGGCTGTTGGGGCATTGGTTAGCTCAAAGGATATGACTAAAAACTCAAAGTGACCATAGCAGGTTCGAAAGGCTATCTTTGGAATATTACATTCCCTCACTTTAAGTAGATAATAGCCAGATCTATGGTCTATCTTAGACAAATAACTTACACCTTACAACTAATCAAACAGGTCATCAATTCTCGGAAGAGGATACTTATTTTTTACTGTGACCTTGTTAAACTGACGATAGTCAATGAACATACACAGAGAACCGTCTTTCTTTTGCACGAATAAGATAGGTGCGCCCCAATAAAAAATACTGGACTTTATGAAACCTTTGTCTAAAAGATCTTTGAGTTTCTCTTTCAACTCCTTAGGCTCAGTAGGTGCCAAATGGTATGGCATAATAGAAATAGGCTGAGTATTGAAAGAAGGTCAATCCTAAATTCTATCTCTCTATTGGGAGGTACCCCTGGGAGATCTTCCAGAAAAACATTTGGAAACTCATTAACAATATCGACTGACTAAATAGTTGGAGCCTCAGACTTAGTGTCTTTGACTTTAAGTGA
Source organism: Capsicum annuum (assembly GCF_002878395.1). Taxonomy (NCBI): domain Eukaryota; kingdom Viridiplantae; phylum Streptophyta; class Magnoliopsida; order Solanales; family Solanaceae; genus Capsicum; species Capsicum annuum. The sequence continues at coordinate 63,888,920 of NC_061117.1, forward strand.
TAGATAAAACCTTTGGAGATTAACTTTCTGGCTTAGAGATAGGAGATAAAATAACTCTTGTGTACGACAGTCTATCGACGCATAACAAGAATGAAGTCAGTCCATACCCATAATAAAGTCAAAATCCACCATGTCTAACTCTATCAAATTAGCAAATATGACTCTATGAAGAATAGTAATAGGATAATCTCTATATACTTGTTTATTAACAACTGACTCCCCGATGAGTGTAGAAACTTGGAAAGGCTTAGGAATCTTTTCGAGATTCATTTTAAAATTTATAGCTACAAGTGGGGTTACATAAGAAAGACTTGACCCAAGGTCCAAAAACATATAAACATCAAGGCAAAAGACATAGAGCATACCGGTAACAACATCGGGAGAGGCCTCCTGCTGCTAACGGGATGGTAAGGTATAGAATCTGTTCTGGCGCTGGCCTCTAATAGTGCTAGATGAAGCACCCTGAGCAGGGGTGGGATAGGGTATAGGTGCTGGTCCACTAGTAGCCTGTGCCTGAGGTCGGGCATCTCAGTTCCCCTAGCTAGCATGAGGACAATCTCTAAATATGTGGCCATGCTTACCACATCCAAAACAACCTATCAGATCTACGAAACACTCACCGAGATGACCCCTACCATACTTAGCACAAAGAAGATAATGGGGCTTATTACCAACACTATTCTGTGACCTAGACATAAAATATCTACCCCCTTGCTCCTGCCTGCTTATAGGCACGGGGGAACTAGCCGATGAAGGCGCTAGCATAGATGGACGCCTCTGAAACTGAGGGTGGTTCCCTCCATAGAACATAGGCTGGCTAAACTCATGCTTCTCAGATCTAGCCCTTTTTTTACCCCTCACTCGATCTCACTCCTTATCTTATCTACCTCTATCTACTGGGCATGCATCATCAACCTATCTAGATCCATATCCCTATGCAGCATTATAGTCTTACAGTCTTTCAGTACCAAACCAAAAATACCTGTCACGAACTTTCTCATACTAGATCGGGTGTTAGAAATCAAATCAGGAGCATACTTGGCTAACTGGTTGAACTTCAAGCAGTACTTCTTAACAGTCATGGAGCCCTGCCTTAAGTTCATAAACTCCTTAATCTTTGCTTCCCTCATCTCAAGCTGAAAGAACTTGTCGAAGAATAAATTTTGGAACTCCTACCAATTCATAGGGGCAGCATCCTCACCTCTACCCTTTCTCCATAATATAACCCAGTCATAAGCTATGTCTTTCAACCTGTAAAACGTCAACTCAACATTTTCTTCCTCAGAAACATGCATCACCTGCGTGATCTTTCTCACCTTCTCAAGGTACAACTGTGGGTTCACATCTACCTTAGACCCATAAAACTCTGGCAGATTCATCCACATAAAATTATGAATTCTAGATACAGCTACATCACCTCCCTGTGATTAGCAATTATGGCCTGGTTATTGGCCCAAACATTAGCAGTGATTGCTTAGTCTAACACCTAAAAGGACACTCAAAACTCAGCATGAGAACCAGTATTATTCAAAGAATCAACGGGTGGGGGTTGCTCATCATCATAGCTGCGACAATTCACTCTTCGGAGAGGCATTTTATGAAATAAGAGAGCACAAATTATTGGATGAGAGGGACAAGTGCAGGTACAATAGAATCTGAAAGAAAGAAAAAACTTTTCCTAAAATGTCTTGTAGCCTCTTTCTCATAGATATGGAGCGTTGCTCACCAATGGTTAAGATTCTACTCAACGCGGCTTGTCAGACTGCCTAGGACTCCTTAAAAACCTTAGGCTTTGATAGCAAGTTTGTAACGACCCAAAATCATCTCCCGGGATGTCACACGGTGCTTAAGGCTACAAGTAGCCCCAAGCTAGCCCTTTGAACCCATTTCTACTAATAACACTCATTTCAGGATTGAATAATTCAAACACTAGCATAGTCATATCATATGAAAGGAAATACAGAGAAAATACTCGGTCCAAACGACCACAATACTGGAAACCTCAACACAACCATAATTTTATAACAAGTCAAACAAAGCCTCTACTAATCCATGAACTAGAGATCCATTGGGACAGGTCCCCAACTGACTCAAAATGAACTGGAAATAACAACATAGTGTCTCAAAATATTGAAATATCTAAATATAGGTCCTCAAACCATGAGGACTTACCACTGAAGGAATGTAGATAGAGGTACTCAAAAATCACTGACGAGGTTAGGACTGAGAACCTGAACCTACATTATAAGATAATGTAGCACATAGACGTATATGTAGATTAGCACTTGGGAATGTACTGAGTATGTGGGGGTGCATGAATTTATATAATACAATATCAATACTCTTTAATCAAATCATTCATGTAATAAGTAATGACTCACATGGCTTGAATAAGTATAAAATGTGAAGCTCATGAATCATGTAAAATGGAACATGTAAAACAATCTCGTGAGTCATTATACTTTTAGGTTTGAACTTTGTACTCCTCTCTTACTATCATTACTCAAGGTTAAAGGAAACTTTAAGAAATACTTTTAACTCATGAATATATCTCATAGAGAGTAAAACTTCTTCAATGCTCAAGAACTCATAACTCTTTTGAACTCAAATACTTGGAATTCGAAATCATATAACTTTGGAACATACTTAAAGGCATTTCATTCATATTAGGAAAATATCTCATTTCAAGCTTTAGGAAAAAATACTCATATCAAGGAAAAGTATTTTAGCTTTAAAACAAAATATCTAATCTCGATGGAAAATACTTTAGTTTAGGAAGTTTCTCTTAACTTACATAAACCATGCGAGCTACATGGAGTCCAACATTTTGTCCTCCTAAGGAAGAGACCTCACATTTGGGGGAGGCTTCATACGCTTGTCAGGAAGTATAACCTAGATCCAATGATCACTAAATAAACTCATCCTCAGGCCCAATATCAACTCGGCCTCAAGCCTAACCTATAGTGGCACGTAGTTATGGGGTAAGAAACCATAGTAACTTACCTGCTTGATGCTAAATACTACTCCCTTTAGTTTAGCTAGCTCATCTCATGAAAATCTACTTTAGAATAATCTCATGGTTCAATAGGAACCCAATAATCAAATCTGTAATCTCATATAGTAGAGTGGATTTCAAAACTCAATGACCATTAGGTCAAAACATTTCATAACAATCTCAGAATACTCAAATCATGGGTGCTTATAGCACAAGAGTTCATAAAATCTCAAGTCTCAAGTAGGGCTTAATAACCCATAATTCAATCTCAAGTTAAAACTCATCAAAAGCATAATAGATAGCATATAGATTCATAACTCATGTTGAAATCAAGAAATTTCAGCAATTTATTTTAAAATCTGAACATACTCATATACTTCAATATTTGAAACATTTCAACTATTAACTTCTAAAGGATTAAAATCATGGGGCATAGATCTAGCTGCAATTTCTCAAGAAAACATGTAAAAATCATGTCATTAGAATCTCAATTCAAGGGAAACATCAAAAGCTTGCAACCAATAACATTGGGTGAAAACCCCCAGTTCAATATCATGTAAAAACTCATAAATTGCAGAGAATTGTAGTTTAAATAAGCTTTTGGGAACAAGGGTGAAAGGATTACCTTTGTTCAAAACCCCACATACCTTGAATTAGAAGCTTTGGATGAACTCTCACTTTTGGAACTCTATTCTTACTCTTGAATGAGGTTTCTTGAAGCATTTGACCTGGGAACCTTGAATCTTGACTCAATTTAGAAAATCTATGGTGGATTCTTGATATTCTTGGAAGAGGTTTTGGATGCTTAGGGTTTTTCTTAAGAGAAAAGTTGAGAAAAACTTCATAGAATTCTTGTAAATGACTTTGATTTGGTGTTTGCATGGTTTTAAGATGCTCGGAAAAAGTCCAAAGTGCCTTTTTTAACTTATGAACGAAGCTGGAAAAAAATTGAACTGGTAACCCAATATCATGGCCCATCGTGATTGGTAGTCACCGTGATGCGGAGCCATCACGTTGTCCCACTAGTTGGGACCTGGAACTTTAGCGCAATGTGTTACAATCGTTCCAAGACACTAGAAATTGACTATTGGGAAATTGGGGTCCTCCATGATGCGCCATTATTGTGGAGTTCCACTGGAAATTGACAATTGTCAAATAAACCCTCTCTGCGATGCGCCAAGCACTAAAATGATGTTGTTTTATGACTAGGACTTAAATTATCCATAACTTCTTACCTTGGTATTGGATTTGGGAAAATCTTATATCGGCGAAAGCTTATCAAATTTCCCATGTGATAAAAAGTCAAAATTAGAGAAATTCCATATGGTTAACACAATACTCACTTAGGAAGTCACTTCTCAATCTTTTAGGGCCGGAATCACGCCTTACTTGACATGCCCTAAGGTTCATTCTCTGAGGGAATTTTGTGGGGTCTTACAGGTTCACATGCTGTTGAGCACGAATGCATAAATATACTAAATTATCTGATTAACTGGATAGATGATAGCTCAATACTCGGCGTGTAAGACTGAACTATACTTAGTCTTGAATAACTGGACTGCAACTGCAGAGCGCTATGCATAGGAGATAAAGACTGACTGGTTGATATAAGATACTGAGCATGAACTGAGGGTAATTGTTTTATTTAAAAATGTAACACCAAGAGTACAATATGCTTCTAGAATAATCTTGTAAACTAAGGTACTGGAAGGCTGACAACTGAGTAGCTGATAATTGTATGCCATGGTTGAGTAAACTCAAAACTGAACTGAGTTACCAACCTGATTACTAAACTAGGACTGGGACTGAGATTATAGATTAGACGGTAATCAAGACTATAACTATAACTAAGACTGTAGCTGGGAATGAATACTAGTTTCTAATAACTAAGGTTTAGACTGGTACTGAGGTACTGAATTCTGAGACTGAACACTAATTACTGAGTATTGAATACTAAAACTATAACTAAGATGGAAGCTAAACTTTGATAGTTACACGACGGGGGCTGACATAAGTCAAAGATCTAAATGCACACTCACACTCTGTACTTTCCCATCTTCTAAATACAACCTCTTGCTAGCCATTTACTTACACTGTAACATGACATTCAAGCCTATCTTCATAACTACACCCTTATGTAAAACAAATATTCAGAAATCTTCTCTTAACATGTAACATTTACTCTCTCCCCTTTAAGCAACTGCCTATCACTACACTCTTTTCATAAAAAGAGCTAACTGAAGGGTTAAATCAGGAGGACCTGAAGCATGAATGGAAACTCACTGAACTTGACACTTAACTGAACCTTGAGAAATTGAATATAAACATCATGGACTCACCAAGAGGTCTAAACTGAGGATATGCATAACATAATCTTAATTTAACTAATCAGTAGAGGCATAAGATGAGCCATGGAAGCTGAGTATACTGTAAAGCATGATATGTGTACATAAGTCATGAGCTGCATGACCTGAGTTTGGAGTTTTCTACATTTATGGGACATGATTTATATTACTGAGAGAAATAGAACTGGAATTCTTATGCTGGGAAATTGGAATCGTACATAATATTATGGAAAGCGTGTGAATATAAGTTTTGTTCATAGAACTGAGATATGAAGCATATGTAGCCATCATGCCAACTGAAGTTCCAAACTTTACACTGAGATAAGGATGGGTCAGGAATCATCTTCCCTAACTACTTTTCTATACGTACTAGCACTACAAATGGTATATGAGAGCATAAATTGGTCACTTGATCTATCATCTCCCCCTTGGCTTTAAGCCAGCATCATAAGTCTGTAAACACTTTACTAAAATCTGAACTGAACTGCAATCATCATCACATACTTACACTCTGTTCGACACATGTTTGCCTTGCCAAACACATTATCTGATTTTGTTTCTTCATATACTACTAATATTGCATCTCCTAATTCACATCCATACCTTCATACTTAATTTTAGATTAATAATCTTCAATTCTTACTTGCACTGTTCAGGCCTACGAGTCTACCTTGGTACAACTATCCCTATGAATACATAATCTGCTCAATTTGGATAACATTATCTCATATCTGCTACTGCTAAAGTCTTGGGTTCATGTCTCTAACTCTAGGTCATATACTATCATAGGATTCTTAGAAGGGATCTGATGGCATATCTAATTTTGGGTTCACAAATGAGTTCTCATGGTCATGAATGAGATCTTTACAACTTTGGAACATAAAAGAACTGATGGGATTCTTTTGAGCCTGTGGAAAATCCCATAACTGTCTGCAGGGACTGTTTAAGAAAGCCCTACCCCAAGGACCTTAAGCTTCACTGGTTTTGTTACCTTGAATGTAAGGTGGAGTTAACATGAGTGGAGCATGATAAGAACCTACATGAATTTCTTAGAGAATATTTTTATAGCATGATCTAAAACATGAAATAAGGGAAACAGTTCCTAAAACATCTCATAGCCTCCTACACATAAGTTTGGTGCACAACACACAAATGCACAAGACTCTACTAGATGCAGTTTTTCATACTTCCTAGGAAAATGTTGAACCTTAGGCTTTGATACCAAGTTTGTAACGCCCCAAATCTGGTAACCAGAATACTACACGGTGCTCATGACCCTAAAAGACCACAAGCTAACCCATGACTGATATCTGTAATTGAGCACTGAATAATACATTATAAATAGGCAAAATATAAGTTGTAAGGCCATAAGGTTCAAAACTGAACTAATACTAAATATAAAATAATGTCTGTAGTGGGGTATGACAATACCCAAAACTGAGATAAATCGGCTGAACATATGAGTTAGTTTGAATACCTCTAAAATGTCTGAAAATTATGGAGTTGATGGGACATGTCCCCAACTAACTCTGAACTATTAAAATAATAAAGTAATAAAATAATCATGTTATCCTCAAATGATGAGGACTCACTGTAAGTCTGGCTGCTGAACGTCTGATCTACTAAGGATGCTCGGGAGCTCGTACTTCAAAACCTATGGTATAAAACACCATAGCACAAATGCATCAGTACGTTGAATGTACTGGTATACAAGTGAGGTACGATAAATGCAAGGGCTCATATGCATGAACAATAATAACTGACTGTATAATATGAATGTGAGAATACATGCATGAATACGTAACTATAACTGAGATCGTGATAACGCTGACTCATGGATTTTGATAATGTGGATTTGCAGATATTTGAGTCTACTAAATACCGAGGAACTAATGTCATATTAATAATAAAGGAATGACTATTTCTGATAGTTCTGATTATGAAGAACTGGTCTAATTGACTGTATCTAATAGTCCTGAAATTGAATACTGATAACATAGGTTTTGTATAATTAATATTCTATTAACTGAGTTTGTGATAATATGATTACTGAGTCTGAATACTGATAACATGAGTGATTTTATTTGATAGTCCTAATACTGATGGAACTAGCTAGGTTCCACTCTATTCTGAGTTAACTGTATCTAACAGTCTTGAAATCAAAAGAACTATCTGAGTTCTATTATTTAGACTGAATGACTATATCTGACAGTCCTGATTCTATAATGGAAAATGTGGGAAGTAATCATCTAACCGACATGCCTCGAAACTAAACTGGTGGGGTCTAACCTATAACCCCAGCTGGAAGGGTGTTAGTACCGTGTCACAGGTAAAGACAAGCTGTAAGTATACCCTTTCTGGCAGGGAGCTCTTCTATCAACTCCTCCTAGTAGAAAACTAAAATGAGATGTATAAATTCCTAAATGCATAGGGTGCATCTCAACCTACCCTAGCTACATAGTTCTAGAACACAAGGATTGCTTCTAAGGATCACACCCTCCACTAAATAACAGGTGAGTCCCCATCCTTGGGTTCACTCAATGCTGAATCCTACTCCTAACTGAATAGGCACTGAACTGAACTGATACTAATGGTATTATTTAGTATAGCTAAACTGAGTTCACTGAATTCCATTGACTGACGAAATGCTACTGAGATCTGAGGACTGACGGAGAGTACTGAAGTTACTGAGATTTCTGTAAATACTAAGGTTATCGAGATTACTAAGTATTGATGTTACTGAGACCACTGAGGTAACTGAGATTACAGAGTAGGACTAGACTGATACTGAATTTACTAGGTTTTTCTAAGTCATAGACTGACTGAATTCTACTGATCATGGCTTGACTGAGAGTATCATGAAAACATGACATGGCTCTAGGCACACAGCTAAATTTCCAGGTACAAGTACCCCCAGAACTTGATAGAATGAAACTGACAGAGCTTGACATTTTTGATCACATGACCAATATCAACAATTCATAATTTCATAGTTGGGAATTTCATGAAGCACATGATCATCATAAAGTTGTACATAGATAGTAATGCGTGTAAACATGGCATAATTTCATGCTTCTAATCTTATGAATATCTCATTAAGCAATCACAATGCATAGGTTTAGCATGGGAATCATCTTAATCAAATAGGTATAGCATAACTTAAGAGGCATGACATGATCTTGACACTTGAAAACTAAGTACTTGATCATCATTCATTCATTGGGGTATATTATCAAACACCTTGCATGCACACTTAGAATATAAGTATGATTATTAATTTAATACAACATGGTTCCGTAATTTAACTCAATTGCATGAAGTTCAACCCTATACTAACATGGTTTCATAAAAACATGATAAAGATGCAATTTTGGCAATCATACAACAATAACAACATGAACATAATCAATTCAAAACAAAAACATCATGACATATAGTTTAAAATAGGGTTCTTGAGCTTCATGGATGAAAGGAGTCCAACACTGTGCATACCTTAGTTTTTGATTATATGAATATTGATGGAGATATTCTTGAATTGAAGTCTTGGATTTGAATCCCCAATTGAAAACCCTAGCTTGTTCTTGAGAAAAGCTTGAGAGAAACACTATGATTTGGATGAAAAATAGTTGAATCACGTGTTATTGTCCTTAAATAGGGGTGAGAAATTGACCCTTTTAACCCTTAGACGAGTATTTTAATTTTTGTAAAAATTTCCCAATATTTATCCTTGGCATGACACGCCACTATCGCGCCAAGTCACTGGAATTGGATAATTAGGAATCTACATGGTGGAACGATGCGGGGCTTTCGCGTTGCCACTTTGTTTTCTACCTAGAAGTTTGGTGGGCCGCGGAGACATCGCGTTGAGACACTGGAAAAAGGAAAATTCTAAATTTGAGTCCTGGCGCGACATACCATAATTGTGGGGGCTCACTGGATTTTGACGATTTCCACTTTAGCCCACTCCACGACACATTGATGGCTCAGTTGGCATACTGCCTTACTAAAAAGGTCTAATTCTTCATTCGGGTGTCGGATTTGGGAAAATTTCATATCGATGGAAAGCTTATTCAACTTCACACATGATAAAAAGTGAAAATCTTGAAAATACCACATGTATAAAAGTGGATTCATCTTTAAAAAATAGTCTTTGACATCTCTGGAATGAATTTAAGCTAGGTAGAAGTACGGGGTATTACAAAGCCACCCCTTGCAACTGGTAAGTATCTAAATCAGTAGTTTTACTAGAGGGGACACCTATGATGTTAGTCACTTTATGTACATAATCCAAAAACTCCTATGAGTCTTCCTCAAACTTGGATTCAGAGAATATTGGAGGATTCATCCGAGTGAAATCTCATATTCTAGCTGTTGTTGTATTCACTACTAGGTTGCTTTGGCCTAAAGCCTACTGTTTATTCTGGGTAGCCATAGACTGGGCCAAAACTATAAAAGCAGCCCTAAATTTGTCATGTGAGACATGTTCATTTAGAGGGTCTTCCTGAACAGGTGGCGGTGCAGGCGAGTCCCCGTTTCTTCTTCTGTTATTCCTTCTAGAAGGCATTTTTTGTAAATGGATAAAGGATAAGTTAGAATAGAAAATTCAATAGATCCCACTCTCCATCGCACGACATGAATATTAAAAGAAGGGAAACTTTTCTAAAATATCTTGTAGCCTCTCACCTATAAGTGTGGTGCATTTCACACTCATAGACAAGACTCTATTTAATGCAAATTTTAAATACCCTAGGATACTTTAAACCTTGTGCTCTGATATCGAGTTTTTCATGACCTGAAACTACCTCATAGTCATTACACGATCATTAGAGTCATAAGTGGGCCCAATCAAACCCATGGTATGTACTTTTTATGAGCACTAAAGATAATAATAACATAATATGATATGAAAAAGCTAAAATAGGGGTAACTAATATTATATAATACGGAATTAATTACTCAATATATCAAAACTTTTGATTAAAACTGAAATCAAGTCTGACTATCTGAAAGCCTCTAAACATAGGGAGTTAATGGGACAAACCCCCCAACTAACTCTGACTAGTAGTAATAAAAGAAGTATTAAAAGTAACTACGGATAATTTATCCTTGAAATGATGAGGACTCACCACGTGAAACATCCTGGGTTCTGACCCTTAGAAAAATTCCTAGAATTTCTATTCTCTGAACCCAATACGAGTCATGGGTACGAGCCGTATGCTTGGGTACAAGTGGTAGGGTCCTATCGTATGCTGACCAGTGTTAGTTGGTGGGATGGTTTTGGTTACTGGAATGGGTACGACTTAGGGGTATGAGTCATAGGGCTTGGTACAAGTTGTATCAGGGACTCGTATGGTGGGTAATGTTTGATTCTCCTGGCATTTCATTCTAGAAGGGATACGAGTTATAGATACGGATCGTATGTTGTAGTTACTACTTGATTGGATGAGTCGTACACTAGATAGTATTTGATCCAAGGGTTGAGGCTTGGTGTCGAGTGGTGGGTACCAATCATAGTGGGTGGGTACGACTCATATGGGTCAGTTGTATCCCTGTAATGGGTTTTTGAGGGATTTAAGTAGGGGTATTTTGGATATTTTCTTACTTACCCTAATTAGGACCCATGACAACTAATATACTTCGGATGTTATTTACCATATTATTCTATTCATTAACACTTAGAAACTATTCTAAAACACTCCATAATTCTCTAAAGATCTTTCGGGGCAAGAAGGCTAGGGTTTCATCTTGAGGATTACTTTGGGGCTTGTCTTGATGATTTCTTTCCATTAATTCTTCGGTATAAGGCATAATTCTCTTCCCTTATTGTAATTTCAACTAAAGTCATGGTTTATATGATTGATTTCATGGTTTTGATATTTCATAATTATGGTTTTGAACTACTATTTAGGGTTTTAGATATTAAATGCTTGGTTATGGTTTCTTATGGTTTTAATTATTCTTTTATATACATTAACGGTGGATTTGGGAAATTGGATTTTATGGTAATGGTTTAATGGTCTTTGGAATTGGTTTTGATTATATTATTCCCCCAATGTGTTTGATAAAATGCGTATAAAGATATATTCATTGCATTGACTTCTTATAATGGAACTATTGCATGTTTTAAACTTGGTATAGGAATCATACATGGTTTAAATGGTTTGAAAAGGCTAAAGTCTAAATAATTATTCTTGTGGGGAACATAGAAGTCTCCCAAGTGGTTTAATATGGTATATGGAAGGGCACTTGAAAGTCCCCGTAACCTAAATAGTTTAGTTATGGATATTACTTGCAAGTAAGGGGTGGTATGACAATACCACTAATATTGGCCTTGGTTAATAAAATGGTAAATGGATTGGTTAGTTATTTCAAAATGATTTTCATTGGGCATTAATGGAGGGATGTATAGCAAAGCCGTGGAAGGTGGCAGTCCTGGAGGGAACAAAATTGAAAACTCGTATTTGCTGATATGATGATTGGTCTTAGTGGACCATGTGAATGATGTCACACTATCTGGGTATGTACTAGTCATCCCATGGGATACTTCCTTGGTTGTAAGGCTACATGCACTGGGGCCAGTTCAACAGGGGGAGCTAAACCTATATAGCCTGTGGGTGGTTTAGGACGACCAAACTACATAAACCAGATAAAGGGTTTAAATGCATGTTAAACCCGAATCCCCTTTCCCGATACTTATATATGTATGGTTGCATTCATTGGATGGTATTACTTGGTTTTACAACTGGCATTATTTTATTCTTATCCTGATATTCATGCTAGCGATCACTCGCTAACCCTTCTACTAGCAGCTGTATACCCACGCTATGCAGGAATTGACCGTTCAACTCCTCCTACATAGTGATTAACTCAGGGATAGCATTTGAACTAAAGTGGTGAGCTTCCATCCTTTTGGAAGGCATTATTTCATATTATGGATATTGTTAGATGTTTTGACTTTATTTTGGATATTGGTTTTGGCCATGGTTGGGGGCATGTGCCAATCGGATTTATTTACTCTTTTGGATAGATGCTTTATAGTACTTTTAGGGATGGAATGGGTAGGATCGGTATTTGTGACAGGCTTGGCATTGGAATAGGCTAGTAGGATGACACCACATCACAAGATTTCTCACTGTTCGGTCATATTACATTTTAGGATTTATTATCATATTATGTTTTAGTACTTTTTCTGGTTATGGCCTGGTTTATAGCCTTATTTGGTGTGGTTTGGTATGGTTGGACTATTAGTACAGGATAGTTCGACTCGGTTGGGTTGGTCACGGTTGTGATCTATTCCCAGGGTCTTTGTGTGAGCTATTACACTAGAATGTTTTATACTCAGAATTCAGCCAATTCGAGGTAGGTGGCTGAAGGTTAGGTTGGGTAACAGGGGTGGTCTCCGGTCCTGGTCAAACTTGGGACACCCATTACGATAAGGCCCTAGGGCGAGTCATGTCACTAATACTGATACTGAGTGATACAAGAATGGACTACGTGTGATTTGGGAATTGAGCATTTGAACCTATATTGTAAAATCAATATAGCGCAAAAGAGAGTATGAAGTCAGTATTTTAAATGTACTAGTATGTGAGATAAGGACTAGCTAATGTGTATGAAAGTAGTGGTAATAAACATGAATGCATGAACATGCAAATTGAATGCAAGACCAAGTAGAGTATGTACTAAAATAATATGTAAGACTGATAAATTGAATAACTAATAGACTGGACTCTTAATCATGCAAACCTGAACTGATATAACCTGAATACTGAATTGATACTGTGGGAGATAACTATAACTAACATACCCCAATCTGAGTTAAAATGGGTTCCAACTAGTAACCCCAATTGGATGGGATTAGTACCTTGCTAAGGGTACCAACACTAACTAGCAAGGATCCACTAATCTAATATCCCAAAGGACGACGGTGTCATGCCTCTACTGATGGGGGGCCCCTCAAAATCTATGATGGCACCATAGGTATGGAACTTGGAGACTACTACTAATGACTTATGCCTAACTGACGGGGGATCCTCCATCTGTGCATTCACTCGGTGCTAACTTTTACTCCTAACTAGATGACACTGATATTATTAATCATTTCACATGAACTGATACTGATAAGTGCTCATTTTGATAATATTCTAAATTTTATTGATACAAACATAGTCTGAATGATTGAAACTTGAAAACTCCAACATACATGATTTTTCTAGGTATTAGGTGTTTATAACCCGCCAGCATAGACTACTGCAAACTGATTTAGCAAATATTGAACAATTCATGGTATGGGAAAATCATGAATAACATCCCATATTTCAAAATTTAATCATGATGTAAACATTTGCATTATCAAATATATGAAAACACAATCATCATTACGGAATATCTTTTCATGGTTTAGAATCAAACAATTAAAGGAGATTCATAAAATTCATGGTTAACTTGGAACCCCATAAAAAAGAAAAGAGTTTTACACTTGAAATTTTAGAGGGTTCTTGGGACTCAATGGGTGGAAGGGGACCACTGATGAATGTCCCACATACCTGAAGTAGATGCCTTGAAGAAATCTTCTTGAAAATTGGACTTTCTTGAAGAGTCGCCTCTCTTTGGTTTCTTTGAGTTAAATGATGACAATGGCTGAAATTGGGGGATTTTGGTCTTTTATACCCCCTTTATGAAGCCTAAACAATGTGGGTTAGGCTTTAGAAGGAATGGAGAAAGACTTAAAAGTCCCTGGAAAAACATACAAGAAATCTAGATTCCCAGTCATTACCACTCATCCTATGACTCATCACGACTGGATATGAGTAGTAGTCTGAGTCGTGGGCTGGGACCCTGAGGCTAGGGTCTTCACTGTCTTGACTATGACTCACCACCCTACAACTCATTGGGACTGACTATAAGTCATTAGGTAGAGTCATAGTCCTAGGCTGGGTTCTTGGGTAGCATACTGTTGTGACTACAAGTCCATCCATACGACTTTTAGCCATTTATCATGGGTCGTAGTGAGGAGTCGTAGTCACTGGGCTACAGCTGAGAAGTTTTTTTTGAGTGACTACAACTCACTCATGATGACTCATTAAGAATGGTAAAAACTCGTTACCTTCAGTCGTAGCCATGGCAGTATGTTCGGCCTTTAGGGGAAATTCCCTCATAACTTTTTGCCATGACATTGAATTAAGGCGAGAGTTGATGCATCGGAAAGCTAACTTAGTGTCTACCTTTTGAAGGGATCTGGAGCTTGAAAAGTTAGGTTATTGCACTTATGAGTTAGCTTTACCTCTATATTTTGTTGTTTTCCATCTAGTTTTCCATATTTCCATGTTGCGGTGTGACATTCCTGATCTATCTCATATGTTTAGATGGGACTCAGTTTATCTAAATGAGTGGTTGACCTTCGTGGAAGAGCCAGTGCTCATTTTGGCTAGTGATATCAGGCTGTTACGCACTAGGAAGATTCATATAGTTAAGGTTTATTGGAGACACAGCCCAGTAGAGGAGGCTACTAGGGATATCGAGAGCAAAATGCAGACCCAGTACCATTACCTATTCGAGGATCATGTATATTCGAATCCTTTAACTTTTGTAGACGAAAGTTTCTTTAGCAGCAGATATTAGCATGACCCTCTAGTTCATTTTCCATATTTTCACTTATTTTTATTGTTAGATCTTTTCTATAGTTTCCCCAAGTCATTTATGACTTGTTGGAACTAACGGTTAGATTACTGAGCAATTGGTTTGGTTTTTAGAGTTGATTCCCTGTTTTAAAGTCTTCAGTGGTTCCAAATGGCCACTGAGCAAAGACTTCAATTAAATGACTTCGAATAAAAATTCTAACTTTCCGAACAGCTCATGAATATCAATTTTATGCTAGAATTACTCTTGGTTTGGGTCCCAAGGCACCCGGGCTTATTTCGATCTAGTAGTAGAAAAATTAAGAAAATGGAAATTTAGTATGGGACTTACATTTCATCGAAATGGCCTCAAATGGAAATTTCAGTTGTTCCAATGAATTTGGAATGTCAAATTTGATAGGGTTACATAGTATGTAATGCATATAATTGACATGACCCAACCCAAGGCCTTGTCATAATAGACATCCCAAGTTCGACTGGGACCAGAGACCACCCCCGCTACCCAACCCAACCTCCAGTCGCCTGCCCTTAGTTGGCTAAATTTTGAGCATATAACAAGACAACATAATAGCTTACATGAAGACTCTAGGATAGGATCACAACCGTGATCGACCCAACCAAGTCAAACCATCCCATACCAATCGTTCAACCATACCAAGCCAAACCAAAACCATAAATCCGACCATAACCAAATAAGTTCCATTATCAAGTAAGTATATAATCCCAAAATGAAATGCGATGGTACAGTGAGAAATTTTATCCAATGATGTAAACCCCAATACCAATGCCAATACTAAGTCTAACACCCATACCGATCCCTCTCATTCTAACCCATAGTAGTTCCACAAAAGCCTCTAACCAAGAGAATACAAAAATCTGATTGGGATATGCCCCCAACCATATCCAAAACCAATATCCATAAATAATCCAAAGTAAGTAATAACATCCATGAAATAGAGCCTTCTGAAAAAATAAAAGCTCACCACTTCAATCAAAAGCTAACCCCTGAATGTCTGAATGCTAAGCAAGAAGAGTAGAACGGCCGGTTCCTGCATCGTATGGGGATACAGCTGCCCAAATATGGGTTTGCGTGTAAACTCTAGCATAAACTCAGGATAAGGATAAAATAATGTCATTTAAGAAAATCAAGTAAAACCATCCATATGAACACAACCCACACACACATATATATAACCATGCCGGGAAAAGGGAACCAGGTTTAGCATACATTTAAAACCTTTAACTAGGGTATGTAAAGCTTAACCATTCTAAAACCACCCACGGGCTATATGAATTCCCATGGGTGTAGCCGTATGAACCAGAGATACCATAAGAGTTCGGGATTCCCATGTACCTTTCACTCTCCATGATACATATGTACAGTGTACTTAGAGGATTCTGGTGTACCTCATGAGTATCATATAAGGTCGTCATGACCTACCCTTCAAGTCGGTAAATATGAGTTTCCGGTGTTCATCCATTGGACTCTCACCTTCACGATTAGCTTTCACACCCCGCCATTATTGCCCAATTAAAATCAATTTTCTACCAAACCATTATTCTATTATTATTAACCAAGGCTATTCGTAGTGGAATTGTCATACCGACTATAACTTGCAAGTATTGTCCTTAGACAAACTTTTTAGTGGTCAATCCCTATTATCCAATTAGCTTAGGGGATTCCCATGTACCCCACAAGTATTCATTACCATATGAACTTGGGGGATTCCCTTGTACCCCACAAGTATGTCTATTACGCCAAACTATTTCAAAACTATTTAAACCATTTTGGGTTCCATTACCAAGTTTAAACCATACAAAAGTTCCATTGTAAACCCAATAATATGGTGAAAACATTGTTAGAGGCATTTTATCAAACACATTGGGGGCATAGTATTTTCCAGCCAAATCCAATTACCAAAAAACCATTCCCATGCAACCAATTATCCTAAACCACCATCAATCCATATAAAAGCATAATTAAAACATAGGAAAACCATAACGAAGTATTTATAACCAAAAACCCCAAATCATATTTGAAAACCCAAAATCATACAACATCCCAATCATGAAAACATTTTATAAAATCCATGCTTTTAGTTAGAACTAACAATTAGAGAAGATATCATGCCTTACACCAAGATGATGATGGAGAGAAATTACCAAGATAAGCCCCAATTTAATCTTTAAGATTGAAATCCTAGCTTTCTTTGCCCAAGAACTCTAGAGATGATTTAAGAGTGTTTTCTAAGTGTTTAAGAATAGACTATTAGGGAAAATAACCTCTCAAGTGCAATATAAGTCGTGGGACCTCATTAGAAGTTTTTCTCTCCAAGTTAATAGAAATTATTTTGGTATGTTGTTATTACCTTGCAAGTGTAGTCAGTATAACGATACCAATAATATATGACCTAATGTGGAATGTGGTTCATGAATGGGAATGTGTGAAACTTATTTTAAATGGGCTCTAACAAGGATTGTGTAGCTGATTCGTGAAAGTGGAGGTCCAGATGAGTGACACTAGAAACTAAGTTTTCCGACGCGAGGGTCAAAGTGACCTAGGAGGTTTGAGTCCCCCTTATTATTATTTCATGATTAGGGAGGTTTGAGTCCCTCATAAATCATTACATAATTGAGTGCTTAAGTCACCTTAGTATATGTTGTGAAGTTTGAGTCCCCTATGTGCATATATATGAGATTATTCTCCAGTTCATGTGGTTACACATACTAGGGCCCGACCAGAGAGTGAGATTTATGGCCCATATAGCCCGTAGGTACTATGTTAAGATTGTTGAGATACACAATCTTGAATAAAATTTTAAGAGCATGCTAAACCTTATTCCCTATCCCGGCATATGATATATATATATATATAAATATTTATGCATTTGTTACGTGCATTGGTTTTTGATGTTTTTATAAAAATTGTTGATCATGACATTATGTTATCCTTATCCCTGAGTTCATGCTAGCGTTCACCCTGCTAACCGTCTTTGGACATTGTATCCCCATGAAATGTAGGATTTGGCCATACTTCTACATCTCCTACTTAGTGACTTGGATTCAGGATCAGCTAGCGAGTCAGATTGAAGTGGTGAGCTTTCATACTTCGAAAGACCTTATTTCATGATTATGGATTCCTTTACACTTGACTATTTTTTTGGATTTGGTTTTTGGCTATTGTAGGGGGCATGTACCAATGCTTTATTAATATTCAGTTTTAGATCTTATTAGAAGGCTTTGTTTGGACTACTGTGGTTATTGGGTGAT
Organism: Capsicum annuum; assembly: GCF_002878395.1. Taxonomy (NCBI): domain Eukaryota; kingdom Viridiplantae; phylum Streptophyta; class Magnoliopsida; order Solanales; family Solanaceae; genus Capsicum; species Capsicum annuum. The sequence goes on from NC_061117.1 coordinate 63,907,168, forward strand.
TTCGATCGGTTGTCAATGAAATTTTATTAAGCTATTGCACGCTATCTTGTTACATGTTCAAAATTTATCCGACTTTGGAGTGTGTTGTGTTTGGGTTGATTAGGTTTAGGGGGTGATATCTGATCCACATAGGACTTAAGATACCCGTCATGTCCAGGCCCTTGCTCGAGTCATTACAGTTATTGCTGAGATAATATATATTATATTGATTTGGATATTGATTGGGCTACCAAATATACTATTGAATAAGACCTTGATAATAATATTGCTTAAGCCATAATTTATGCTATTGATTGATCCAATGAATGAGCTATTAACTATGCTAGTGATCATGTTGATTGATATATTTGTATTTACGCTATTGTTCATGCTAGAGGTAAGGCTTAATAACTACATTGGCAATTAAGTTATTGATTATGCAAGGAATAAACTATAGATTATGTCATGGATTAGCTATTGAACAAGCTATAGATAAGTTTTCGATTATACAAATGATAAGCTATCTATTATGCTAATGATAAGCCATTAATTAGGCCATTGATAAGTCATTGCCTATGCTTGATAGTACACATTGATTATGTTAGATATCATGTTTATTGACCATATTGGTGGATATGTTATGGATTATGCTAAAGAGCATGCTTAGTGATTATATTAGAGATTATGCCATTGACTAAGCTAAAGATAGTGCTTATTTACTATATTGCAATCATACTATTGATTATAATAGAGCTCACGATTTTGATTATGATTATTGTTCATGTCAATATACTACGTTAATGGTTATGTTATTAAATACTCTAATGATTTTACTATTGGCCATGATAATGATGATATGATTGTCGGTACAAGTTCGAATATTACTTATGTTATGAAATATACAAATACTTATTCAAGTTTGGATATTGATGATGATCTCGGTTGTTATACCCGGTAGAAATCAAAAAGATGGTTATAATAATGATGATGATATCGATTATTTATACTCGATAGAAATTCGAAGGATGGCTATGATATTATGATGATACTGATGATATTGTGGTGATGATATTGACTATGATATGTATGAGTATATTATTGAATATCCATACCGATTAGAGTCTGGATATATGTATACATTATACTATGACATCATATTTATTATGATATATGATATCGAGGTGTGAGATTGACAATAGTGATTCTAGCTAAGTATGAAAATGAGAAAATAGTTACAATGTGGTATGATATGAATGAATTCTAGATATACAAGGATTAGTTGATAAATGTTGATTAGTTGATAAATATTGATAAGCTGATAAATAATGATTAGTTGGTAAGTGATGTTTAACTGATAAAGGATGATTTATTGGTACATGAGGATTAGTTGTTACATGATGGTTAGTTGATAAGTATTGACCAATTGACAAATGATGAATATGGACAATCGATGGTTATAGTGTGGCATGACATGGATGAATTCCAATTATATCATAAGAGTTAATAAATGACGGTGGTGGGTTATTCTGTCTTGTTTGTACTTTCTAGGCTTATGGGGGCTTACGATGGGTCGTTTACTTTTTTACACTAATTGGCGTATGGGAGCTAATTTTGTAGCTATGATTGCATGTGTTGATGTTTTATGTTATGTTATGCTATTATTTTGATTTATTTATGACACAACCCAAATCAAGGCCTAGTTGTGTCGGGCATCTAAAGTCCAACAAGGATCGGAGACCACCTCCTAAACCCAATCCAACCAACCAATGTACAACCCGTGTCAGATGAATTTCAAACATATAAAAAATAGAGTATTTTGAATTCAATGATTTTAGGATAAGTCTAAAGCTGAGACTAACCCAACCAAGTCATACTGTCCAAACCAAACTAAACAAAGCATGTGAAACTATGTGATTTATTGGGTGAATGCTAGAATGTACTCAGGAATAAGGATAAATAATGCCATTATTTAAAACCAAAGTAAATAGCCATGTTAAATCACTGACATACATATATATATGTATATATATATATATACACCATGTTGGAAAAGGGAACTGAATTTAGCATGTATTTAAAACCTTTTACCTGGGTTGTGTAGCCTTACCGTCATAATCCACCCACGATCTTATAGGTCCAATGTTACCCCCTGAATAGGCCCCAGTGCGCGTAGCTGCATGAACCCGAAATATCACAGGGGTCGGGGATTCCGATGTACCCTTTGCCCTCCATGATACATATATACAAGTATAAACTTGGGGGATTCCCATGCACCCCATAAGAATATGGTCACCCAAGACCAACCCTCATATCGGCAAACATGAGTTCCCAGTGTCCATCCATAGAACTCACACCTTCACGGTAGCTATCACAACTCACCATTATTGCCCAATTAAAATATTTAGTGTATAACCGAACCACTAATTCAAGGAGTCCATTATCAAGGCACTATGAAGTTGTATCGTCATACAGACTATATCTTGCAAACAATGTCATTAGCCAACACTTAGGGGATTTTCATGTACCCCACAAGATTTCCAACTAAACCAAAACCATGGACACCAAGGCCTTTCCAATCCATTTAAAATCAACCATACCAATTTAGGTTCCATTACCATTTATGCAATGCAAGGGTATCAAGATTAGTCAAACTATGTGACGAAATCATTCTCATTGGCATTTTAACAAACATGTTGAGGGAAAATAGTTTCCAAAAGCAAAACCAAATATCAATTGACCATTCCCATGCAACCACATGTTCAAATCATAATTATAACATGAAAAATCATAAGTAAAACATGGAAAAACATTATCCAACCATAAACAACAAAAAAACCCAACATCCATTTCAAACCAAAAACATACCTCAATAATACTATGAAAACATTCATTAAAACATGTTTTTAATTGAACTAATAATGAGGGAGGAGTAACATGCCTGAGTTACGAAAAATCATGGAGAGATATTGATCATTAATCATTTAGATGACCACCTTGAAGAAACCCTAGCCCAAACTTCTTGAGAGGTTTTTAGAGAGAGTTTGGAGAGTGTTTTTAACCTTCTCAGGTACGTAAAGAATAATCAACTAGGGTTATAAGATATGGGGTCTTAAGGGCTTAGGATGGGAAATGTCCAAACTACCCACATCTTAAAAGTTGTAAGAATCTCACAGGTGGGTACAAATGGACCCTCCAACTCATCACCATATCATACGAGTGGTACCATCCAGTCGTAACAAGAACAGAAACTTGGACACCATATTCCTCTCAACATGCGACTCCCTTTCCCAACTCGTACCATCAATATATGACTAGTATCCTTTAATTCGTACCCTAAGCAGAACATCAAAGGCTAGACACTGGACACTATACTTCTCGTATCGTGAACATATGACTCATACGGGATTTTATCGTATCTAGGTTAGTTTTTGGCCAATATCACATTGGCCAACGTACAATTAGGGTCCTAGACCCATACCCATACCATGCGAATCATGGTGTAAATTGTATGATGATCAAAAGGTTCAAGACTCAAGAAACTTTGTAAGGGCCGAAGTTTGGGTTGCTTCAGTCTAACCCACTAGGATCATTTGTCCTCGAATGATGGGTAAAGGCAAACACAAGCACGATTTGGAATCCATATACCTCCACTCTTACCTTTAACTAAGTTAGAAAATAGAATACCCAGGAATTCACAATCTTCCGTTGACAAAGACAGAAAACAAAGATGTGAAGAATACATACACTTTAAGCATGATTATCCGAAACGAAGAGTAAGAATGAGCAGTCAGACTCCATGTCCCCTTCAGCTCCCCATAGAGCTCCCTCCTCCACAACTAATGCATCTAACGTCCCTTAAATACGGCCACACTCTCCACCAAGCTTTCAACATAAAGACAACACTCCTCTATCTCAACCTCCCAACTTCTCCCGCGAACACATAACTAGAGGGCCTGAGTATAACCGCACATCCATCCTATGTTAAAGACTAACTGGGACTTAAAGCTGCTAGTGGAAGAAATGGGACCGTATACCTTACACCACTCTGATAATACCACCCCATCCATCATTATAATCAAGAAACAGGTCTTGATTAAAGAGCTATAGCCATTTAACATAAAGATTAGGTATTTATCAATCATTACGCTCCAGCCTATCTTTACTACACCCATTTTATGGAGCTCCCCATCAAAACTAGTACCCTCAACCACTATCACAAAGGCTTGCACCACACCTCCCCTCTATAACTATTTCTTAAGACAAAACTCATCTCATTCTTCCACCTACACTTATAACCTTAGCTTTAGTAGTCACCCTAGAATTTCACAACAAATGACATCTACTCTCTCATCCAAAACAACGATATGCTTCTATGGTGACAACCACCCAAACATAATAAGGGTCTCTAAGGAACTATAAATCAAGCACTGAGAATGGGGGGTTACTTCCCAATTACAAATCCTAATTGTCGTGCTTCTCAAGGCGAGAACTGTGAAATGAGACATGACATAATATGCACGAGGTACTTCATAGTAACCACCTAGGTTATAAATGAGGGATTATCCCGACATAAACATACCATAGCATGAGTCCTCAGGACTGGGCACCAAAATAAATATGACTGCATATATCATGGGTAGGGTAACATAAGGCAAGGATTTCTACTTAAAACTACTATTTCTTGGAACCAGGGATGATGTGAGACATGAATATATGAATTATCAGTGTCGTGACTTAGATCTTGAACACTTGGAAGCTCAAAATTTCTGAGAACCATTACTGTCTTTGGTTAAGGGGTTGGAGTATAGACATACGTGGCACCTAAAATATGGACCTTAGGCATAAGCACAATTAGAATGCGTGCAACACTAGTGGAGTGCCCTCTTAACTAAAACAGGAGGGAATTGCTAGAATAGGAGTAAATTCACTCTGACTTTCCCTTAAAGTCTACCACTAGGAGAAAATTTAGGATTAGCCCTCGATCTCTATCATACTACACCTATAAGAACAACACTCTGCTCTAAGGGGTATCATCATGGACATGCACTAGGGACACTTGGATCTCTTATACTTAAAACCTCGTCTATCTATATGCTACCTAGAATTTAGCATAATCTTACAAACTCCATGCCCTAACCAATTCAATGACTTACCCCTCAATCCATCAGTTAAATATGGACCTCCGGCCTAAATATCATGACCTTTCTTACTCTTTTATCCCCTAATTCATCAACCTCACCTCTTCTGCATACCCCACAAAGCTAACCAATCTTCCCCTATAAATCTCGCATCGTCATCCTCGAGCTAACAAACTCTTTTTACTGTAATCAATATCTAAGGTTCAAACTTAGTATCTATCAACCATCATGCACTACAAATAGAGTACCCCATGTAAAATACTCATATATGGTCCACTCCACAAGGAGATCAACCTAAATTCCTTATTCACCCACTGACAACCTATACATACCCAGAGAGAAAAGCTAGGATGGTCAAACCCTTTACCAATAGGATACTTCCACTATTCTTTAAGCTCTTTTCAACTCAGCTAGAGCCATTCTATATGGGGGAATAGAAATTGGATGAGGATCCAAAACAAGATCAATTTCCAAACTCAATCTCTTTATTGCGACACTTGGAAGGTCATTAGGAAAGACCTCAGAAAGTTCATTCACCATCGGGATAGAATGCAAAGAATGACCCTCCGAGTTAGACCAGATGATAGAGACACCCCTTGGAGATTAATCTCTGAGCTCTAAGATACGGTATAAACCTGCTTTTAAGAGCTAGGGAACCATCCTCCTACTAAATAACCAGCTCATTAGGGAATTTAAAGATGACCTTATGGGTTCAATAGTCTAGAGATACATAGTATGAGTGCAACCAATCCATCCCCAATATAACATTAAAATCAACCATGTCTAATTCAAACAGATCCACCAAGGTCTCCTGACCACCCATAGATACCACACAACCCCTATAGACTCTTCTAGCCACCACAGAGTTACCCACTGGGGTAGAAATAAAAAAAGGGTCTGAAATAAACTTTGGACCAAAACCAAGATACATAGCCACAAATGGGGTCATATAAGAGAGAGTGGGCCCAAATCAAGTTAACAGTACACACCATGAGAAAGGAGTTTCAACATACCAGTAATGTCATCAGGAGATACCTCAGAGTCTTGGCAAAAAATAAGAGCATATAAGCAATTTTGGCCAGTGCTGATACCAAGCGAAGGAACAGAAGCAGAAGGAGCACCCTCTAGTGAAGGAACTGATGAAGAGGCAATAAGAACCTTGTTATTCCTAGAAACAACTCTAGAAAGACATTCACCCTGTATATGACCAATCTTACCACAAATAAAACATCAGTGTCTCCCTTTTACACATTATCCACCGTGTAGCTGACCATAAAATTTATATGAAAGGTAGGGTAGAGCCGACTGAGCCCCACTAGTCTATGAATAGAAACCCCATGCTCTATATCTTCTATCGGGCTGAGGGCAATGATCACTCGATAGCTTTGGGTAAGGAGCATTAGCCATAGAAAAGGAACCAGAACTCCCTAATTCTTCTTAGGATACTTCCCCCCATCTCTACCACTCAAACCTTGAGGATTCTTCCCAAATTTAACACCAGTGAAAGTTAGAGGAACCAACCTCATGACAGGCCAACCCTTGTGTCCCCAGAAGATGGAGCACTATTGTCAGACTGAGAAAGTATCCACTGAGCCAACATATGAATAGACTGATAAAGCTAAGCATTCAAAATATCAGCCTGAGGAGGTCGAGAAGGTCTGGAGGGAACCAGTGGAATTCTAGAAGGGCAATCATGAACTAGACACCTAGATTGGGTCTGTACCCTATAATCGAACGTCTCCCATCAATAGTGTCCCTAAGTGGAAAGAGGAGTTTCCATGAGCTTTAGCTCATCTGGGAGAAATAATCTAATAGGCGAACAGATAGGAATTATAGGAAACCAAGACCTTAGACTCTATAGATTGAAGTAAGTCAATAAGAAAGTGAAACATTCCTAAATGCCTCAAAGCCTATCCCTTATAAGTGTGGAATACGACACACCCATAAAAGAGACTCCACTCGACACGACTTTGTGGATACCTTATGACACTGAAACCTAGGCTCTGATACCAATCTAACACGACCCAAACTAGGTCCTAGTAATGTCGGGCATCTCAAGTCCAATAACGACCGAAGACCATCACCTAAACCCAATCCAACCAACCAATGTACAACCCATGTCAGATGAATTTTGAACATATAACAAGATATAGTATTTGGAATTCAATGATTTTGGGATAAGTCTAAAGCTGAGACCAACCCAACCAAGTCATACCATCCAAACCAAACAAAACAAACCATAATTTACCCAAGTCCACAGTTGTCCATGCAAAGCCTCTAAAATAATATCAAAGAATACCTAGTCGGGAGATGCCCCCGACCATAGCCAAAAATAAATTTCAAAGGAATAATAAAGACATAAGATAAATCATAACATGAAATAGGTCTTTCAAAGAATGAAAGCTCACTACTTCAGTCTGACTCAAATTGTCTCCAAATCACCAAGTCACTGAGCAGAAAGGGTGATCGACACACCCCAAAACCGAGCCATGTCATATGGGCACCTCAAGCCTACATGAACCAGAGGTCATCCCAATAACCCATCCTAATCATCAATATAAATCACAAGGTTTGGATGAATCCCGACCATATAATAAGATAGCGGAAATATACTATAAGTCATAACTTAAACATGTCTAAACACTTCATTAGATTCATCAATCTAACCATTACACCCAAATCCACAGTCATCCACAATATCTTTATTCAATCGATCTTTAGAAATGTATATGTCGAGACAAGCCCCCGACAATAGCCAAACCAAGTCAAAATAAGACTAAGTCTAAAGATAGGAGACTAAGAATGAATGTCTTTCGAAATAAAGAAGCTCACCACTCCAAAGTCAATGCACGAACCACTTCAATCACCTAATCACTGCACAGAAGAGACAATGATGCTTCGGTCCCTATGTCACATGGGGACATAGCGTTCGAAGATGGTTAGCGGTTGGAACGCTAGCATGTAACTCAATGATAAGGATATAATAGCATAATCAGTCAACAACAAGTCAATATATCACATTTAATCATATTCATATACTTACCCTTATATATAGGTATATCACATGCAAATCAAGAAATCAAGGTTTAACAACATTCTTGAAAATTCATTCATTAGACATGAAGTGGGGAATGTGACCCTCCACACTTATAGATTTAAGTATTTCTCATTAGGCATAGGACTTTAACTATGCTCACACCTTCATTAGCCAAAGATATTAATTAAATGCACAATCATTCAAATAAGGGACTCTAACCATACACACATTCATCTAGGAAAGGGACTCCGACCTTATGCCAAGGGACTCCAACCACAAGCCATTTTAATCAGTGAGATACATTAATCTTAAGAGATCTGTTTAAGAAAGGGACTATAACCTCAAAAAATTTCACTGGTCAAGAGGCTCCAACCTCAAGCTATTTCACAGGGAAAAGGACTTCAACCTCGATCCATTTCATAAGGCAAGGGACTTCAACCTCAAGCCATCATAACTATCATTAGTTTACATTGGGACTTTAACCCTTTGCACATGCATCAACACTCATTCTATACACCACTTAAGGACTTTAACCATTTAATGAATTCAAAACTATACATGACCCCATGGTCCTTGTGGGAGCCTTCATTTTTCAACCATTTCAATAGGCCATTGCCTTTATTCAATTCATCATAAAATTCAATTTATTGTCATCAAGAACCTCACAAACTATTCACCTTTCATTAACAATCTTATACCATATCCTCACCACACTTTAGCTCAACATATAATTCAAGTTCATCTTCATATTGAGGGACTTCAACCCATTATTAGTCATTAACTTAGAAAGGTCATCATTACATAATATATGGCTCACAATACCTTTACAACATCATTTATCAATCATTCATACTTATTGGGCCTTTACCCTAGTTCAACACATCACATATGACTAGATAATTTAATTAGACATTTTTACAAGCACCTTATGTGCATACCTATAACAAGGCTATTTTAATGGTAGAAATTATCAAGATTAGAGTTACTCAAGAACCTCATATTAAACCATTTACAACAGGCACCCACATATGCAAATCATCATCAATAACATGTATAAATATAAGTCTAATCAAGATTCAACATTATTCATCATTAGGCAACAAAACCCTTTTTATTTTATTTCAAAATCACCATGTACACTTTCTAATAAAAGTGTAAAATACATGGATTTAGAGTTATTAATAAGGGTAGGCGTTAAATGCCTTAGACAACTTGATTCACCAAGATTCTTGACTTTACTTTGCCTCTTAAAGATCATCCTTGAAACCCTAGCCTCCAATTCTTTAAAGATAAGTTTGAGAGAGTGTTTTGGAAGTCTGGTCCACTCAAAAATATGTTTAAGGAGGCCATATACACTTACATAGTGAAGGTACTTAGGGTTTAGAGTGTAGGAAATGACCATAAGGCCCTTAGTTAAAAGCTAGAAAATGGAACCATCCTGGGGTACAACTCATAAAGAGAACCGTACCCTAGGGTATGAGTGGTACCCTGACTCATGCCCTAGGTTTCTCCTAAGTCACCTACACTGTTAAGGGTACGACGACACACCCTTGATATATATCCACATGGTAAAACTCAATCCCTATCTCGTATGCTTTACCCGTATCAAAAATAGTCCCCTCAAAGTTTAATTCCAAACTCTATATGACTCACTTGGTACTACTCGTACCCTTTGGCACGATTGAGGAGGGGGTCACTCTTACCTAGGACAGTGAGTAACCCTCACCATACTGCCTAGGATATAAAAGGGGATAGGAATAAGGATATGGCTTGTATCCAAGGGGTGCGACTCATAACCCTAGTCGTACCCACCCTAGAGATATCAATTAATGAAATTTTTCAATAGTTTAAAGTCTAGGTGTTTCATTTCTCCCCCACTTAGATCATTCATCTGCAAATGATGGGTAAGGCAATCAATAAACACAAGTTAACATATTATGACATATCAAACCAACCCTTGAACAAGTTGTAACAAGCATACAACAAAGGTACAACACACATCATGCTCATTATCAATCAATCATTTACTTCATCGACTTTGGAACTTAAACCCATTCTTTATCCAAGAAACTTGTTCATTCAAAGATTAGGGACTTAAACCCCTTAATTATCAACACTTACCTATTTCACAACTTAGGGACTTCAACCCATCTACCTATCAAGGATACTTACTCAATTCAAGGATTAGGGAGTCAAACCCATCATTTTTTTCAAAGACATGAATCAACTCAAGAGACTAGGGACTTAAACCCATCACAACAAGAACACATATAGTTTCAAAGCATTAGGGACGTGAAACCATGGTCTAACAAGGCATAGCTCAATTTTAAAAATTAGGGACTTGAACCTATTGTCTATCAAAGACATAAATCAAATCAAGGAGATTAACATATACCTCCATCATAAGTTTTCAAAATGGGAAACAAATGCGGATACTTGGACTTCATCTCCTATATTACTTCCCACTTAACTTCCTTGGACTTTTCGTTCCTCCATAAAACCTTTACCAAAGACACCTCTTTCAATTGCAACCGGCAAACTTGTCGATCCAAGATCCTCACCGGGATCTCCTCAGAGGACAAAGAGTCTGAAATATCAACATCCCTCAAGGGAACAACCAACAACGGATCACCCACACATTTCTGCAACATAGAGACAAGGAAAACTGGATGAATGAAGTTCATGCTAGATGGAAACTCCAATTCATAGGCAACATTGCCAACCCTATTCACAATAAAGTAGGGAAAAATATCTGGGGACAAAGCTTCCCCTTTTTACCAAACCGCATCACTCCGTTCATGGGAGACACTTCTAAGAATATTCAATAGCCAACACTAAACTCTAAGTCCTTATGCCTCACATCTGCATAGGACTTTTGGGAACTTTGTGCGGTTTTCAATCTACCATGAATTACCTTCACCTTCTCTAAGGATTGGTGAACTAAATTGTGGCCAAACAACCTACCCTCGCCAACTTCATACCACCCAATAGGAGATCAACACCTCTTACTATACAATGCCTCAAAAGGGGCATGTCAATACTAGAGTGGTAACTATTATTGTAGGCGAACTCAATCAAAGGAAAGTGGTCATACCAACTACCACCATAATCAATCGGACAAACCCACAACATATCCTCCAATATTTGGATGGTCCTCTCCATTTGTGGGTGAAGGAAGGTACTAAGGCACACTCTAGTACCCAAACCTTTTTTGAATGACTTCTAAAAGTGGGATGAAAAGGAGGACCACGATCCAAGATGATCAAAATCGGAGCACCGTGCAAATTTATGATCTCCGTAAGATACAATTTAGCATAATCTTCCATCGAGCAGTTAGTCCTCATGGGCAAAAAGTGAGCGAACTTGGTCATTCTATCAATAATGACCCAAATAGAATCACATTGATTCTAAGATCAAGGAAGACCGGTAACAAAATCTATATTAATAACCTCCCACTTCCATTCGGGCAATGGAATCTCTTGATACAAGCCCCCAGGTGTCATGTGCTCAACTTTCACTTGGTGGCACATTATATACTTGGCTACATAACTAGCCACATATCGCTTCATATTACCCCACTAATAAAACTCTTTAAGATCATGATACATCTTGGTGGAACCAGCTGAATATCATAACAGGATTCATGAGCCTCGGCCATGACCCTTTCCCTCAATCCATCGACGTTGGGAACACACAACCTACCTTGGTATCTCAAGATACCATCACCACCAATCACAAAGTCTGTAACTTTATGTTGACCCACATTACTCTTAATCTTAATCAAGTCAGGGTCCAATACTTACTTCTTTTTTATCTCAACAACAAAGGACAACTGAGATACCAGATGCACAAATACACCACCATCCTTAGAGTTTGTAAGTTAAACTCCAAGATTAGCCAAATGGTGAATGTTCTTCACCAATTCTGGCTTATCCTCATCTACATGAGCCAAACTCTCTATAGACATTCTACTAAGATCACCAAAGACTACATTTGCCTTACCAAGATGATAATAAAGACTCATTTCATAGTCTTTCAACAACTCGAGTCACCTTCTTTGCCGGAGGTTCAACTTCTTTTGAGTAAATAAATAGTGAAGACTCTTATGATCGAAAAAGATATCAACATGAACCCCATAAAGATAATTTCCCCAAATCCTTAATGCGAATCCCACGGCTAAAAACTTTAAGTCATAAGTAGGGTAGTTCTTCTCATGAACTTTCAATTTCCTAGAAGCATAGGCCACCACCCTACCATGTTGCATTAACATGTAATCGAGACCAATATGAGAAGAATCACAATATACTACAAAACCATCATTACCTTCGAGCAAGGTCAAAACCAGAGCCAAAGTCAATTTATCTTTCAACTTCTCAAAACTACCCTCACACATATCCAACCACGAGAACTTGACCTTCTTATGGGTCAACTACAAATCTTCTACAGTAACCAGCTAGACCCAAAAAGCTTCGAATATCAATTGGAGTCATAGGTTTAGGCTATTTCTTAATTATCGCAACCTTTAGGGGATCCACCATGATCCTTTTCACTAGAGATGACATGACTAAGAAAAGCTATGACTTTCAAGCAAAATTGACACTTGGAGAACTTGGCATACAAATGATGATCCTTCAAAGTTTGTAACATGGAACAAAGCTGATCTCCATGATCCAAAACTAAGATGTCATCAATGAAGACAAAGACAAACATGTCCAAGAACGGATGGAAGACCCTATTTATCAAGTCCATAAATTCTTTTGGGGCATTGGTCAATCCAAAAGACATAACAAGAAACTCATAGTGACCATACTGGGTTCTAAAGGCTTAGGGATATCCGCATCCCTAATCTTAAGTTGATAATAACCCGATCTAAGATCAATCTTAGAGAAATACTTCACACCCTGAAGTTGATCAAAGAAGTCATCTATCCTAGGAAGAGGTTATTTATTCTTTACGGTTACTTTGTTCACCAAACTATAATCAATGCACATATGAAGGGAACTATCCTTCTTATGCACAAACAATGAGGGAGCACCCCACGAATACATACTAGGGAGGATAAAACCTTTATCTAAGAGGTTCTTCAATTGCCCTTTAAGCTCTTTTAGCTCCGCTGGAGTCATTCTATAAAGAGGGATAGAAATTGGACGAGTGTTCAAAATAAGATCAATCCTAAAATCAATTTCTCTATCGGGAGGAACACCGGGAAGATCATTAGGAAACACCTTAGCAAACTCATTAACCACAGGAATAGATTCTAAAAAAGGTTCTTCTGAGTTAGAATCTTTACCTCAGACCACATGATACAAACACCCCTTTGAAATCAACTTTTCATCTTTAAGATGAGAAATGAACCTCCCCTTAGGTACTAGGGAACTACTGTCCCATACAATGACCGTCTCATTAGGAAATTTAAACATGACCCTATGGGTCCAATAATCTAAGGAGGCATAGAAAGAGTGAAATAAATCCATCCCTAGAATGACATCAAAATTGACCATGTCCAACTCTATCAAGTCTACAAGAATATCTCTACCACCAATAGATACCACACACCCCCTATAGACCCTTCTAGAAATCACAAAATCTCCTATCCGGGTAGAAACAGAAAAAGAAATTGATAGATATTTAGGACCACAATCAAGATGCACAGCCGCATACAGGGCCACATACGAAAGTATAGACCCTAAATTAAGCAAACAACGTACATCATGAGAGAAAAGTCTCAAAATACTCGTGACAACATCGGGAGATGCCTTAAATCCTGGCGAGTAGCAAGTGCATACAAGCAGTTCTGGCCAGTATTAGTGCTAGAAATAGAAGTAGAGCAGAAATAAAACCCTTTGGTGTGGGAGTATATAGAGTAGCAACAAGAGCTCTGTTGGCCCAAGAAGCTTCTAGAGAAGGGCACTCGCACTAGATGTGCCTAATTTGACAATAATAAAAACATATGTTCCTCCCATTCTGACACTGACCACAATGAATCAGACCATAGAATCCTACAAGGAGGGCGAGATGGAGTAGACTGGGCACCACTGACCTGAAATTAGGCACCCTGTGCTTGGGACCCATGACTAAACTGAAACCAAAGACCATCCAAAAACTTTGGGTATGGAGAGCGAACACTAAATAAGGAGAAAGAACTTAAACTCTCACTTATTTCATGGCCACTTGCCACCATCTCCATCACTTTGCTCGAAAGGTCTCAATTTTTTCCCTTGTTTCTCACTAAGCTCAACTTGCTTCTCTTTCTTTTCTTTCACTTGTTGCATATACATAATCAATCTAGAAATAGCCATGTTCTCAATCAACAAGGCTCCCTTCTCCTAAGGACTAACTCACAGACCCGAGACAAACTTATGCATTCTAGCCCTCATTCTAAAATCCATCTCAGGAGAATACCTTGATAATTGATAAAATTTCAAGGCATACTCTTGAATGGATATCCTTCCTTGCTTTAAGTTCACAAACTCTTTTGTCTTTGCCTTCCTCAACTCCTGAGGAGAAAAGCAGTCTAACAAAGCCTCAGAGAAATTCTCTAACATGGAGGGACCAGCATAAACACCTCTAGACAACTCCTACCCTTCGTACCATTGGTATACAATATCTTTTAATTAGTAGGAAGCAAACTAAATGGCCTCAATCTCCAAAGCATGCCGGATTCAGAAGATCTTCTCCATTTCATCAATGAAGCCTTAAAGATCTTTCTCAACCTTCGTACCAGAGAAGGTAGGAGGGTACAACCTCATAAATTGGCCAATTCTTAAGCCTTAAAAGAAATGGTAGTCAGAGCACCACTTTCTGATTGAGAGGCTACTAATAGAGTCAAGAGGTTGATAGATAGACAAAACTCAGCATTAGTAGCATCCCTTTAAGGTGACAGAATAGGAGGGTGATGCTTATAGTTGGGTTTGGTGGGGACAGGTGGAGCCCCATAAAAATCGTCAAATACTGCAGCCCTAGCCCAATTCCAAACTCTAGAAATTGGATGAGCTTCATCTATAGGGCCCTCAGAAGGGTTTTCCTGAGTCTCAGATCTCCTTGGAGGCATGATCTGAAAGATAGCAAATAGAAATAAGAGAAATCCAAGACCTTAGACTCTATAGCTTGATATTAAAACACAAGAAAGGGAAATATTTCTAAAATGTCTCATAAACCCTCTTTGATAAGTGTGGCACGTCTCATACCCATAAAAGAGACTCTACTCGACACGGTATTGTGGATACCCAACTGACCATGAACCTGGATCTGATACCAACTTGACATGCCATAAAATTGGGTAACGTCATATGGGCACCTCAAGCCCATATGAATTGGAGGTCACCCCGATAACCCTACCTAATCATTAATATTAATTACAAGGGTCGAATAAAATCCAACTATATAATTAGATAGTGGAAACATACTACAAGTCATAACTTAAACATGTCTAAATACTTCATTAGATTCTCAATCTAACAATTACACCCAAGTCCATAGTCATCCACAACACCTCTATTCAACCGATGTTTAGAAATGTATATGTCGGGGCAAGCCCCCGACAATAGCCAAACCAAGTCTAAATAAGACTAAGTCTAAAGATAGGATACCAAGAACAAATGTATTCCAAAATAAGAAAGCTCACCACACCAAATTCAATGCACAAACCGCTTCGATCACTTAAAAACTACTTAGGAAGAGAAGATGATGCTCCGACCCCTATGTCGCGTGGGTACATAGCGTCCAGAGATAGTTAGCTCTCCGACCCCTATGTCGCGTGGGTATATAGCGTCCAAAGATAGTTAGCTGTAGGAACACTAGCATGTAATTCAAGGATAAGGATATAATAGAATCATCATTCAACAACAAGTCAGTATATCATACTCGATCATATTCATACACTTACCCTTACATATAGGTATATCATGTGCAAATCAAGAAATCAAGGCTTAACAACATTCTTGAATATTCATTCATTAAACATAAAATGGGGGACTCCGACCCTCAATACTTATAGATTCAAGCATTTCTCATTAGGCATAGGACTTTAAACATGCTCACATCTTCATTAGACAAAGACTTCAAATACATACACAATCATTCAAACAAGGGACTCTAACCACACACACATTTATCTAGGCAATGGACTCCAACCTCAGGCCCATTCATTAGACAAGGGACTCAAACCTCATGCCAAGGGACTCCAAATATAAGCCATTTCATAAAGAAAGGTACATTAACCTCAAGAGATATCTTTAAGAAAGGGACTTTAACCTCGAGAAATTTCATTGGGCCATGGACTCTAAACTTAAGCCATTTCATAAGGCAAGGGACTTCAACCTTGAGCCATTTCATAAGGCAAGTGACTTCAACCTCAAGCCATAACAACTATCATTAGTTTACATTGGGACTTTAACCTTTTGCACATGCATCAACATTCATTCCATACACCACTTAAGTACTTTAACCATTTAATGAATTCAACACTATACATGACCCCATGGTCCTTATAGGAGCCTTCATTGCTCAACCATTTCAATAGACCATTGCATTCATTCAATTCATCATAAAATTCAATTTATGGTCATAAAAACCCTCACAAACTTTTCACCTTTTATTAACAATCATATACCGCATCCCCACCATACTTTAGCTCAACACATAATTCAAGTTCATCGTCATATTGAGGGACTTCAACCCCTTATTAGTCATTAACTCAAAAAGGTATCATTACACAATACATGGCTCATAATACCTTTACAATATTATTTATCAATCATTCATACTTATTGGTCCTTTGCCCTAGTTCAACACATCACCACATATGACTAGAAAATTTAATTAGATATTTTTATAAGTACCTTATGTGCATACCTTTAACAAGGCTATTTCCATGGTAGAAATCATCAAGATTAGGGTTACTCCAGACCCTTATGTTAAACCACATACAAAAGGTAGCCACATATGTAAATCATCATCAAAACATATATAAATACAAGTCTAAGCAAGATTCAACATTATTCATTATTAGGCAACAAAACCCTTTTTATTTGATTTCAAAAACACCATGTACACTTACTAATCCAAGTGTAAAATACATGGATTTAGAGTTATTTAACAAGGGGAAGAGTTACATGCCTTATAAATCTTGATTCACCAAGAGTCTTGACTTTACTTTGCCTCTTGAAGATCACCCTTGAAACCCTAGCCTTCAATTCTTCAAAGATGAGTTTGAGAGAGTGTTTTGGATATTTGATCCACTTAAAAATGTATTTAAGAAGGCCATATACACTTATATAGTAAAGGTACTTAGGGTTTAGGGTGTAGGAAATGACCACAAGGCCCTTAGTTAAAAGATAGAAAATGAACCCGTCCAGGGGTATGACTCACTAGGGGAACCGTAACCTAGGGTATGAGTGGTACCCTGACTTGTACCCTAGGCTTCTTCTAGGTCATCTATATTTTAAAGGTACGACCACACACCCTTGAGTCATATTCAAAGGGTATGACTCAACCCCTAACTCATATGCTTTACCCGTATCAAAAATAGTCCCCTCAAAGTTCAAGTCCAAACTCTATACGACTCGCTTGGTATGACTCGCACCCTTTGGAATGATTTAGGAAAGGATCACTCATACCTAGGATAGTGAGTAACCCTTACCACACTACTTAGGATACTATAGGAGAGGGGAAGGAGGATACGACTTATATCCAAGGGGTTTGACTCATAACCCTAGTCGTACCCACCCCAGAGACATCAATTAAAGAAATTTTTTAATGATTCAAGGTCTAGGTTTTTTAGTGATAGTATGGTAGGTTCCTATATCTCCTGGGGATACAGCGCTTGAAGATGGTTAGTGGGTGAATGCCAATATATACTGAGGAACAAGGATAAAATAATGTCATTATTTAGAACCAAAGTAAATAACTATGCGTAATCACATACATACATTTATATATACCATAATAGGAAAAGGAAATAGGTTTAGCATGCATTTAAAACCTTTTACTTGGGTTATTTAGATTTATCATCATAATCTACCCACGGGTTATATGGGTCCAATGTTACCCCCTAAACGGGCGCCGGTGCATGTAGCCTCATGAACTAGAGATATTATAGGGGTTGGGGATTCCTATATACCCTTAGCCCTCTATGATACATATAGACAAGTATAAACTTGGATGATTCTCATGTACCCCACAAGCATATGGTCACCAAGACCCACCCTTATATCGACAAACATGAGTTCCCAGTATCCGTCCATCGAACTCACACCTTTACAGTTAGCTACCACAACCTTCTATTATTGCCCAATTAAAATATTTAGCACATAACCAAACAACCAATTCAAGGAGTCTATTATTAAGGCATTATGAAGTGGTATCGTCATACCGACTATAACTTGTAAGCAATGTCATTAGCCAACACTTAGGAGATTCTCATGTACCCCACAAGATTTTTAATTAAACTAAAACCATGCCTACCAAGGCCTTTTCAATTCATTTAAAATCAACCATACCAATTTAGGTGCCATTACCATTTATGCAATGTAAAGGTGTCAAGATTAGTCAAACTATGTGACCAAAACCATTCTCATTAGAATTTTAACAAACATGTTGAGGGCATATAGTTTCCAAAAGCAAAACCAAGTATCAATTGGCCATTATCATGTTACTACATGTTCAAATCATAATTATAACATGAAAAATCATAAGTAAAATATGGAAAAACATTATCCAACCATAAACCAAAAACCCACCAACATCCATTTCAAACCAAAACCATACCACAATAATACTATGAAAACCATTCATTAAAATATGATTTTAGTTGAACTAACAATGAGGGAGGAGTAACATGTCTGAGTTATTAACCCAATCTTCTTGAGAGGTTATTAGAGAGAGTTTGGAGAGTGTTTTTAACCTTCTAAAGTGTATAAGAAATAACCAACTAGGGTTATAAGATGAGGGGTCTTAAGGGCTTAGGGTGGAAAATGTCCAAACTACCCTCAGCTTAAGAGGTGTAAAAGTCATGCAGGTGGGTGCGAGTGGACCCTCCAACTCATTACCATATCATACGAGTGGTACCATCCAGTCATAATTAGAAAATAAAGTTGGACACCATATTTTATCCAACATGCAACTCCTTTACCTAAGTCGTACCATCAACATATGATTAGGATCCTTCAAGTTGTACCCTAAGTAGAACATCAAAGGCTAGATACTGGACAACATACAATTAGAAACTATACTTCTTGTATCATGAACATATGACTCGTATGTAGTCTTCTCATATCTATGTCAGAACTTGTCCAATATAACACTAGACAACATACGATTAGGGTCCTAGACTCATACCCACACCATATGAGTCATGGTATGAGTCATATGACAATTAGAAGGTTCAAGACTCAAGAAACTTTGCAAGGGCCAAAGTTCAAGGTGTTTCAATTTACTTACTTATATACAGCGATGTTGGAGTTAATTCAGGTTTGTCTATACCTTGACTTGTCTATGTTATCTCATATTTTGTCATACTTATATCATGATTTAGCTTAGTTGGTCGTTGATGCCTACTGAGTACCCATAATTTTGGTACTCATACTATAATTCTATAACTTTTTTGTACAGATTCAAGTACTAGTTGCCGCTGTTGGTCGACTTTAGTGTTATGTTAATATCCAGAGATAGGGTGAGCTCTTCAATTTAGGGTAACCTATTTCCTTCTATCTTTCTATGTTCAGTCTTTTGTTTTGAGAAAGATGTTATTGACTATTGTAGATACTTGATTTTTATTATTATTACTATATGCTCTTGTACTGGCTCTACTAGGTCATAGGATGGTATCTATGTATTGACTATCTTTATCTATTTCAAATATTTTGGTTATTTGAGGTTATGTTATTGATTTCCACCTATGTTGGTATCTTTCAACCAAGTTAACCCATTGTGTTTAGCTCTAAGTTACGGTTTGGCTTAGTTACTAGCAGAATATAGTTGGTTCCATCATGACTCATAAATCGGGTTGGGACACATACTACACGTTCATGCTTATTTAGTGACATTCTAGCTAAAATCTTAGTTTTACTATTGTTTTTTAAAAAGAGATTTTTTTTTCACTTTTCACTTTTAAAACTGATTTGTAAACGGGAGTCACATCTCCGTTATTATTCATTTATGATCCCTTAAAACTAAGCACACTATTTGAAAATCCAGACTGAGATATATTCCGATCTATCATTGATTCACTTATTTATCACTATTTACTTATCTCAGTTGCGAAAAGAGGGAGGGGGAGTCCGACCCCTTATACACTATTTCACCATTTTAGTCTCGGGTTCAATCTCAAACACTAAATTTTATAGATTAATACTTATTTAGTCTCAATTCATTTCTGAGAACTTGTTATATTCTTATATCTCTCTGACATCGGATAGAAGAGATTTATGGTGGTTCATTATTGAAAGTACTAGTTTGGAACCAGGTAATATATATAGATATTCTGAGTCCCCTATGGGTTCCTAGCTAGAAAACACATATCAGAAGAGGGGATACCCCATAGGTCCTGCCTTCTATGCTGATGTACCGAATGAAGTATATATAATTATTATGATGTGTCACTTAGTTGGTTTGGTAGTAGTGGATTTTTTTTGTATTCATTTATTTTTATGCATTGTCTATCACCAGTATAATTGTTTAGCGTTTGTATCTATCAGTTTTATGGGGGGCTGAAAAGGTATAGATTATGTTTGTTGTTTTGCTGAGTGATAGGTTATACCTTTGGACTTATGGATCATGATTAAATTTTTATTTTTTTGGGCTAACCGATTATATTATTATTTGGATATTATTGTATAATTTAAGGTAGACTGGTTATGGATTGGTACCCAAGGCTGTAAGTACACTCCTGAGCCCATTTTTCTTCTTTAAATATTGTGAGCTCTATTATTAGACTACCTTATGGTTATTCATCCTAATTATGCTAGAGCTAGTTTCCCTCCTAACATTATAACCCTCATGATGTTTGGGATGTTAGGCTAGCTCCTGTAGGTTAGTACCATTGGGTTTAGCTATCAATATAGTATTCTCATTTATACACTCTATTTTTAGCTATTCCTATGGAATACCATCTTTTTTCTTTATACTACTATTGTATATCTCTTATTCATACTACTGTTGTATATAGTTCTTTCCTCTACTATTTTATATTGTCTATCTATTTGTCATACGGCACTTTCGCCACTAGTTAATCATAGAATATGTAGTTATTTTTACCTCTCTATTATCATTATTGCATCTCATTTCTTATTTAATTATTTGTTATGCATATTCCTAACTTACGTGTTATTTATACTTGCATTATTTTTGGAACTCAATGGGTTGATGCCCACTGAGTACCTCATGCTTAGTGTTGATACTACACTTCAGCACCCTACAAATCAAAGTACAAGTTCTCATTACTGACATGTGCATCTGTAATACCCCGATTGTTCCTTAAGCATAAATCCATCTTTTAAGTAAATATGGATGACTTCCAAAGTTATTGATGTTTATTTCATGGTGTATTTCCCTAATTTTGAATTTCTGTCTCATGGACAATTGAATAAGCTTTCTGTCGATACTAATTTCATCAAAATCAGAGGTTGGAGCAAGAAGTTATGACTATATAAAGTCCAAGTCATGACACATCATTATATAGACCCTCAGCGCATTGTGGAGATGAGTAATATCCCAATTGTTATTTTCTAGTAATCCTTCACCATACTAACATGTCGCGCCAAGGCTCAAATCAGGATTGTCAAATTCCGGTGCGCCAACGCGATTCACCGCGTCGCGGTGCCCTTCTAGGTCACAACCAAGGTGGCACCACTGAGCAGTTTCCTAATTGCCAAATCCAGTGAAAGACCGCAATTATGGCGCATCGCTCCAGGGCCAAAAATCGGGCTCCAGTTTTAGAATTTTGCTCAAGGGCATTTTGGTCTTTCCGCCTAGTTTGGCCCTCTATATGTAGATTCAAGTAGAGAAGAGAAATCCCTTCTTCTCCATTTCTCTTCCAAGAAATATCTAGAACTAGGGTTTCTCACTTCCAAATCCAAAACAATTCTTCTCCAAGAAATTCAAGAATTTTTCCATAGATTCCACAAAGTTGTTCAAGATTCAAGATATCTAAGTTAAAGGCATCAAGAAACTTAGCTCAAAAGTTTAAGGAAGTGTTTCAATCAAGCTTGTTCATCCCAAAATCATAATCTAAGGTATGTGGGATTTGAACAAGGACACTTCTTTCTTTCTTGTGCCCAAAGATTTAATTTCTACTATTGAATTTCATGATTTTGCAAAGTGGGTTTACACCCAAATTACTTTATCAATGATTTATGAGAATTGAGCTATTCAAGATTGATATATATGACTATTTCATTGTTTTATTTCTTAAATTGAGAATTTATGCCATGAGTTGTATATTGTTATCATGAGATGATGATTTCTAAGTGATTTAAGATAAGTGTCATGATTTATACTTTTCCATGGGAAGTTTGATTATTTAATATACATTGATATTGAGTTTGAGAGTCAAGAATGAGTTCTATGATATTTTCTTGAAGCCTTGATACTTGGTATAATTTAATAAGCAAGTGTACTTGATGTTGAGAAAGATTGTTTTGAGTTTGAGTCGAGTTTGGAATCCACAAGTTGATTATGATTTACAGATGAGAAATATCTATGTTTTGGTCTTCATGATAGACCCTTGAGTTGATTGAGGTGGATTTCCTAATGCGTTCTGAGCTAAGTCTGGGAGGAGTATTTAGCATCGAGTGGGAAGTGTGGGTTCAGGGAATCCTACTTTCCCAGAACTACGTGCCACTATAGGATTGAGATTTAAGGGCCAAAGAGCCGAGTTTGTGATCACAGAGATGAGTTTGAGGTTATACTCTCTAGCAAGAGTATAACGCTCTCTCCAATATGGGGTTCCTTCCTTAGGAGGACAAAACATTGGACTCCATGTAGCTCACATGGTTTATGTCAGTTATAAGAAACTCCTAAGTCCATAATAGTCCAGGTTTCATGAGTCACCAAGTCCATATCTGACCCATTTATATCTAATCTGACCAGCTAATTTGCCAACGCTCTTAGCATTCTTTCTTTTTTTTGAACCCGCTACACAAAAATCTCAGATCCACCATTGAGAGCAGCCATGGATTGAAGATTTGGAGTGAACTCCTAGCGTCCAGAGTTGTTCCTGCTCTTCCTCTTTTGTTAGACTGATTTGTATTCTATATTTTATATGTATGTATGTATATATATATATATATATATATATATGTTATGTTTTACCTTGTGCTCTTGATTTTCTAGTGGCTCTTGTACTAACTTCACCGGGTCTTGGGGAATAATTACTTTCTTCTGATTTTCTTTCTCTTTCTATTGAGTGTTGGTTTCCATTTATCTTATTAGTCTGTTACTTGATATTTCAGACTATGGGTTAGTTTACTAGCTGGAGGGTTATATTAGGTGTCTATCATGACTTGTCATGACAAAAATATATAAATAGCTGTAAATTCTCCTAAAGTTACCTAATTTCCTATGATGAACATTTGATTGTAATAATTTTAAGTTCAAAAAATATTTTATGGGGTCAGTTGTTTCTTCCTTACTTGTTGTCAATGATTGATTATGAGCAAAGGACCTACATTATTTCATCAACACAGAGTTGATATTTATGCATGATCAATAATTGAACCAATATATTTATAATGGTCTAAAAGCTATTGGAGATTATAAATCTCCGAGCATTGATGGATATAATGCCAAGTTCTTTAAGAGACATGGAGCATCATCAAAATAGAGGTTATTGAGGTTGTGAAAGACTTTTTTGCTACTGGTAACTAACAACTACATTAAATGCACAATAATCACATTAATTTCAAAAGTCTCTTCTCCTATCAAAGTGGAAGACTTTAGATCAATTGCATGTTTCAGTGTTCTTTATAAATTTATTGTTAAAGTACTGGCTGCTAAGCTATAGAAGGTCATGATCACCATTATTAGTGAAAGTCAAGCTGGATTTATTCCTTGTACAAGGTGAAAATATTATTCGAGCATAAAAATTGATCAAACCTTATTTTATGAAGAAGACTTCTGCCAAATTCTTGATAAAGGTTGATCTCACAAAGGGATATGACATTGTAGAGTGGCCCTTCTTGTTGGGAAAGGGGCAAGGCACTATCAAAGTGTACGACATGGTAGCGGCGAAAGAATAGCCAAGTCTAAACTTTCTCTTTTAATTTAAACCAAGAGGATACAAGCAAACCCAAGCACAATAGTAATATGGCAGCAAATATATCAATCACACAAATACGATAAGAAAAGAACAAAATCAATCACAAGAGACACCAAATTTATGTGAAAACCCCTTTGATGTGAAGAGTAAAAAATTACGGAACAAAAACCTCCACTATAATCACCAAGAGTTATAATATTATTCTCCTAAATTATGCACTAAACAAGTTCCAAACAACGAGAAACAACACAACAAGATTGCACCAAAAACTAGAGAAAAAAAAGGAGCAAAAGCACCAAAATATAGTTGTAGTTCATGGAAGAAAAATAGGAGATACATGTCACTAAATCTATCTCCATCAGTTCCTAATCGAATAATGAGATGAGAAGAATAAGATATCCAAAAATCAGCTCAATCGGACAAAAAACAAAGTGGGAATCACAATTTAAAGTTGATTGTTGTGGCTGAAATCTTTGAACCAAAATCTGCTCTATTTTCTCTCTTTTGGCTGCTGAAAACTCTCTTTGTGGATGACAAAATAAGACCTAAAAAGATCTATATATATATGCCCCATAGTAATAGGCCTCTGGACAAAAGTAGGTTGTTCCAAATTGGCTTTAATTATTCATATAGGAAGGGAAAAGATTCATAACCCAACAATGCTCCCCCTCCCGACTATGTGGAAGAGATCTCCATCCCGGCGATCATGCAACAATCTACAAACTTTCCTCTTGGCAAAGCTTTAGTGATCATGTCGGAACCATTATCCTCCGTATGAACCTTCTCAAGTTCAAGAAACTTAGAATCAAACACATCCCAAATTCAATGGTATCTCACATCAATGTGTTTAGACAGACCATAAAATGTAGAATTCTCTTCAAGATGTATGACACTTTGACTGTCACAATAAAGCACATACCTATCTTGAGCACAACCAAGTTTCCCCAAGAATCTCTTTATCCAAATCAATTCTGTACAAGTTTCAATAGTAGCAATAAGCTCAGCTTTTATAATAGATAGAGCAACACATTTTTGCAACCTAGAGTGCTAAGACACAGCTCCCCCTGCAAAAGTAACCAAATACCTTGAACTAGATTTTGTGAGTATAAAAATCACCAGTCATGTATAAATTAGTATAACCACAAAGAATAGGCGTCTTTGTACCAAAACACAAACTTAAACTAGAACTGACACAAAGATATCTCATAATCTATTTTACAGTATTCCAGTGTTCTCTTCCAGTATTAGAAAGAAAACAGATAACATACCAACAGCATGAGCAATATCTGATCTTATACAAACTATTGCATACATCAAACTACCAATGGTTGAAGCATACGGAACCTTCTTCATGTCTTCCTTCTTATCATCACTGGAAGGACACTACTTCGTGCTCAATTTGAAGTGCATAGCTAAAGGTGTACTGACAACCTTAGCTTTATCCATGTTGAACCTTCGAAGTACTTTTTAAATGTACTTATCTTGTGATAACCACAACTTCTTAGCCTTTCTATCATGGACAATTTGCATACCAAGAATCTGTCTTGCTGGTCCTAAGTATTTTATAGAAAAAGACTTACTTAACTCTTGCTTCAACTTTTAAATCCCGTAAGCATTATGACCAATAGCAAGTATGTCATCAACATAAAGTAATACAATAATAAAGTCATCATCAGAGAATTTTTGCTCAAAAAAACAATGGTTTGAAGTAGCCTTCTTGAAGCCTAGCTTACTCATAAAGGAACAAACTTCCTATACCACTGCCTAGGAGCTTGATTCAAACCATACAAGCTCTTTTTTAATTTGCAAGCATAATTCTCTTTTCCATTGACTTAAAAACCTTTAGGCTACTCCATATAAATTTCTTTATCTAAGTCGCCATGGAGAAAAGTAGTTTTAACATCCATTTGCTCAACCTAAAAATCTAGACTTGCAGCTAAACCTAGAACCACGTGAATGGATGACATCTTCACAACTGGAGAGAATATCTCATCAAAATAAACTCATTTACTGGTTAAAACCCTTCAAAGCCAATCTAGCCTTGTACCATGGAACTGTGTTAGCATCTTCATGTTTCACTAAAAAAATTCACCTATTTTCCAAAGCTTTTCTATCTTTAGGCAGCTTAACCAAATCAAAGGTGTGATTATCATGCAAAGATTTAATCTCATTTTCCACTTTACTTTACTTTATCTCAGGTTCTCCCCCGTGAGTCAAGAGTACATACTCACCGAAGAATAATGATATGAAGTTATTCTTGCTCTAGTAGATTATCTGAGAGAACTCTTTGGAGAATCAATAACTGACTGCTGATCAACCATATCAACTTGCACTGGAGCGTCAACAACATCATGGTGGTCATTCTAAACATGATCATCATCTTCATTATCAACTTTATTTTCATCATGAAGATTTTCTTCAGGAGCAGTAGTCAAAGGAAGTAGATCAACATCAACTAGGCTGTTGCTACTCTGAGAATCAACCTTCTCAGTTTTGTCAAAATCTTCAATTGTTTGGTCTTCAAAGAACATAACATCATAGCTTCTAACAAGTTTCTTCTCAGTTGGATCATGAAATGATAAACAAATTCATCTTGACCATAATCAATAAAGATACATTGTTAGTTTTAACATCCAACTTTGACCTTTCATTCTTAGGAACATGCATAAAGGCTTTACACCCAAAGACTCTAAGATGATCATAGGAAATATTCTTACAAGGCCAAACTCTGTCAGGGACATCACCATCCAAAGCAACAGTAAGAGATAAATTCATAACATAAGTAGCAGTATTAAGTGCTTCTGCCCAAAAGGAATCTGACAGTTTAGCATCTAAAAGAATACATCTAACCCTTTCAACTAAAGTTCTATTCATCCTCTCCGTTAAACCATTTAGCTGAGGAGTTTTTGTAGGATTTTTCTAATGCCGAATACTCTACTTTCTGCAATATCTATCAAAAGGATCAATATACTCACCACCATTATCTGAGCGAATGCATTTCAACTTCTTCCATGTCTGGCTCTCAAAAAAGGCCTAAAAATTCTTGAACACATCAAGTACTTGATCCTTGGACTTCAAAGAAAATATCCAGAGATTGCAAGAATAATCATCAATAAAAACCATAAAGTAAAGTGCACCACCATGAGACCTTACTTTAAAAGGACCACACAAATCAGAATATACCAACTCCAGCAAATCAAGCTTTCTTGAAAGCGTATGACTCTGAAAAAGAAACTTTTTTCTATTTACCGGCCAACCAATGAACACACCTCTTCAACTTTGCTTGTTTCACTCCACAAAGAAAATTTTCCTTAACCAATCTATCAATCCTTTTCTCACTCATATGACTCAATCTTCTATGCCATAACTCTGATAGAGTATTATTCTCTACCAAGTTTACTGAGCCTCTAGAAGTGGAGCCCTAAAATATGTATAAGTTAGACAACTTGTCATCTCAAGCCACAATCATCGAACCTCTATTAAGCTTCCACTGTCCAGCACCAAGGGTGTTAACATAACCCTCATCATCAAGGTTTCCTATAGAAATCAGATTCAAGAAGCATGCTTGACATTATTGAGAACTAGTTTGGAACCATTGTTACTTTCCAAACAAATAGTGCCAATGCCAAGTACTTTAACTTTATCATTATTGCCAATTTTCAACATTTCAAAATTACCTGAAGTATAAGAAGAAAATAATTCCTTATTTGGCGTAACATGAGAAGTAGCACCAAAATTCACAAATTAGCTAGACTCATCACGAACAAGATTAATGGCATTTCCACCACAAGCAACAAGAAGATCATCATTAGAAACAACAGCAACACGATTTTCATTATCGCATTCTTTCTTTTGTTGTCTTATATCACTTTTATGCTTGTAACAATATTTCATGATATGCCCCTTTTTGTTGTAATAGTCACATGTAACATTTTTTGAATTTGGACTTCGAATTGCTTCTACTTTTACCTCTAACATTTGGATCTCTGGACTTGTTTCTCTTTCTCTCTATCTTCAATAACCAAAATATCAGAGTGTGAAAATAAAGAAGATGAGGCTTGAGATCTTCTTCTCATCTCTTCATTTAAGATACCCCTCTTAGAATATTTCATAGTTAAAACACCACTGGGAGCGGAATTAGTCAAAGAAACTCAAATAGTTTCTCAAGAGTCTGGCTACGTATTAAGAAGCCAAATTTCCTGAATTTCTTCATCAAACTTTACACCCATTCTGGACAATTAGTCAAGGACACCCTGAAAATCATTTATATGATCAGAAATAAGACTTCCCTTTTTATACCTAATATTGATCAATTGCTTAAATAGGAACAACTTATTATTGTGAGTCTTCGAAGCATAAAGTGTCTCGAGCTTATCCAGCAAACTTCTTGTATGTTTCCCATTCACAATATGGTTTCTAACATTATATTCAACCGATTGTCTAATATAGCCACAAACCTGTAGGTGCTCAAATTCACAATCCTCACCTGTCATGGATTGAGGTTTAGTAGACGCTAACATAGGTAAATGCATTTTCCTGACAAACAAAAAATCTTTCATCTTGACTTTTCAAATATAATAATTACTACTATTCAAATACACCATTTTGCTCATATTTTTATTCATTATTCAAATCAATAACAACCTACTCTCTGATACCATTTTGTTGGGAAAGGGGCAAGGTACTATCAAAGTGCACGACAGGGTAGCAGCGGAAGAATACTCAAGTCTAAAATTTCCCTTTTAATTTGAACCAAGAGGAGACAAAAAAATCCAAGAACAATAATAATATGGCAGCAAATATATCAATCACACAAATAAGATAAGACAAGAACAAAACCAATCATAATAGACATCAAATTTACGTGAAAAACCCTTCGATGTGAAGAGTAAAAAAAATACGGGAACAAAACCTCCACTATAATCACCAAGAATTACAATATTGTTCTTCAAAATCGGCCACAAAACAAGTGCCAAACAACGAGCAACAACACAATAAGATTGCACTTAAAACTAGAGAAAGAAAATGATTAAAAGCACAAAAACGTAGTTGTTGCTCAGGGATGGAAAATAGGAGCTACAGGTCACCAAATCCACCTCCGTCAATTCCAAATCAAAGATTGAGATAAGAGAAACAAGTTTTCTAAAATTCATCAGCTCAATCGAACAAGAATGAAGCGGGAATCGCAATTTGAAGTTGACTGTTGTGGAAGAAATTTTTAACGAAAATCTGCTCTATTTTGTATCTTTTAGCTGCTGAAAACTCTCTTTGTGGATGATGAAATAAGACCTAAAATGATCTATATATATACCCCATAGTAATGGGCCTATGGGCAAAAGTGGGTTAGTCCAAATTGGACTTTATTTATCCACACAGAAAGGAAAAATGACCCACAACCCAATATTTCTTGGAACAAGTTATGCTGAAATTCAATGTCCTTTGTAAATTCATTCATTGGATAATGTAGTGTGTCCAATTGTCAACCATATTATCCTACTTAATGGGAAATCCACTTACCTATTTAATGTTGCTGAGAGGCTTATACAAGGTGATCTTGTATCACTCTTCTTGTTTGTAATTAGCATGGAATACCTTAGTAGACGTTTATATAGCTTGAAGACTAGAAGATAAAGGGTTGGGGTGGGTTGTTCCTCATCTCAGGTACCTGTTCCCAGACGCACTCACACAATAAGAACTAGGAGATATGTAAAGTAAGAAGTGCAGGAAATAAAGTAAAATAAAGGACACAAGGTTTTTATGTGAAAACTCCTTGCTCAGGGGAGAAAAATCATAACTTGCCTCCAGGATTTCTAAGTTCCACTATATCCAGGATTTCTTAGTTCCACTATATCCAAGCAACTTCTTGAATACAAACTCCAAGGATTAACCTCCTAATCCTTTGTTTCCTAGCAATAACTCTATTACAAGAAAATCCAAGCAGTAACTCTACTGCTTCTCACCTCCAGCTAACTCTAACTAGACTTCACAAGCTAACTTTAGTTTGACACAATCACCTAACTCTAGATGATTACAAAATGAAGGTTTGCACCACAAAACCTACTGACAATCATAAGAAAATGTAGGCAAGCATTTAAGTAAACAATACAAAGCCTCAACTATAACAAAGAAATAAAACAACTCAATAAACAACAGGTTCCCTGTTACAGTTTTAGACTTTGATGCAGCACTTCAGAGAGATATTTAATTGTGAGTATATGGAAGTATTAGTTTTCTTGTTGAGGAAGATGAGCAATATATATTATGACACAAGAAAATCTAGGAGAGATCTCATTGGTTGAGACAAAAAAGTAGCAGGAGTTTTTCACCAACTTTTGTACTATGTGTCAGCCGTGGCAGTTTGACTATGACAGCGACAGGTGAGCCCAACCTGTTCCCTAATGCGTAGTAGTTTTTGTCATCACAAAAACTCCAGGAAACAGGTCACAAACTATGAGTTTGTCAATCGTCAAAACTAAGGACTTAACAGGAGAGTTGAAATATTTAAAATATCATCCTAGATTTTAGTTCGACTGTGACCTTCATATTCAAAGTAAATTAACACGAGAAGGCATACTATAATCTACTATAAGTTTCACTGATATCATGTCATATATTCCTAACATATGTATATTAGTGAAGCTCTCGAAGTATCTACTAGTCGCATGGTCTAGTTGTAATATATGAAAGTTATAGAACAGAAATGAGAGTTGACCCACTATGTGTGTGGGACATGAAGGAAATTGAACCGGATCACCAATGTGAATCAATTCGGGTCCATATGTAGAGAAATTATATATATATAATCATGTATTATATATTTATAATATTAATAAATAAAAATGAAAAAGGACACAACTATTAAGATTCTTTCTGAAGAGTTGTATCCCTTCAAAATGTATGAGTAACCTACAGATTCTCCTCTTCTCTAAATCTCTCAAGTTTTTGCGTAAAGAAATACTTTTGTGACAAGGTGCAATTTTAGACTATGACTTTTTTACGTTATAGTTTGTTGTTTTATATATGTGATTGCACTAATTGACTAACAAATGCAAGCTGTGCATTTAATTTAATTCTTCATGCCCGAAAAACAAACCATTACATGAAAAGTAAAAGGCATCTCATCTTTCTCATTTACAGAACAAGCTATTTGGAGCCCTAAATAAATACTCTCGTCTTTGATCTTCAATCTTGATATCAACGAGCAAGTGTACTTTCGCGCTTCAATATTACTTTTATGTGTTTTTCTTAATATTCCTAGCTGAAAAAGAAAGGAAATCAGACCTAATTCACTTGCCTTTTAACCCCAATTTGTAAAGTTAAACTTAGTTTGCACCCCCACAATTTTTCCGGCAAAGAATCATGTCTATTCAACGTTATTCTTCTCTGATTATCAAGCATTCAAATCTTATATTTCTACACAATTACAGTGAAGCAATTGGTAGAACTGTGTTGATAAATACAATATTCACAAGAACCATAAATGTACTAGGACAATCGTATGAAACTGTCACAATTGACGCAATATACAACAGGACTGCAAGGAAGCTATGCGGTCACTTTCTCATCCATCATTTCCGGAACAGCATAATTCACAGCAAGCAAAGCAACCTAAGCATGCCAAGGAACCCAGGAACTGTGTCAGCACGATTGCACACTGATCATTCATCCTTGAACATATCCGTGCACAGCACATACAACAGCATATGTCACACATCTTTCCGCAGCAATTAGATGCTGCCTTCGCCAAAATCTCTGCTGTTTCAGGTTTTGTCTCGGTGGCTCCAGGAGGAATATTTTCAACTGTAGCACTGCAGTTACCAAAACCAGGCCCATGGTTCTGTAGCAATATCCTTTTCTGCAATTTAGTCTCTTCAATCTTCTTAGGAGCAGTGGAAACCTGCTTAATTAAGCTTTGTGGTTAAAGAAAAACTACAATGGGGAACCTGCTTCATTAAGCTTTGTGGTTAAAGAAAAACTACAATGGGGCGCTAATCTTTCAAATCACATTAGACTATTTATGCCTATTGCGGCAACTTCATTGTTTTACTGCATATGACACAACACAAGTCGAGGCAAAAGACATTTGAATGTACCAAATTAAATTAGAGAATAACTATTTGGACGTGTTTTTCAAGTATACTCTGCCTACAATTGACTACTACTTAGAACTGCTAGATATGGTATAAACGCTAAATTTTTTTTGATCAGTACCTTCCGCTTGGAGGTTGATTCAGTGACAACTTTGCCTCTATCGGTCTCTATCAATATCATGCGAGTATACTCTGAAATAACGCCATTCTGTATACTTGTTTGTGCTATCTGCAAGTAGAAGGATGGTAAAAACTCTTTTAAGAAAAAACACAATCAAGTCAACGACACACGGACAAAAATTAGCAGATCATAACAATCCATCTAGGCATTATAATGTAATATAGAGGTGGTAACAACCTTCTGTTCAAGGTCTTTATTTTCAGTCAACCAGGCCTGAGCTGTAAGTAGTTCAACCTGTTGCCTTGCCAACACCTGCACATTTAACATACAAAGCAATTGAACCAATGCATCCTCTTAAATCTAGTATTTTCACTTTTACTAACGGATAGAGTAATTCAAGTCTGCAGCAGAACAGCCAGAAAAATTCCCAGCTGCCAAATTAAGGAAATATATGGTTGAACTAACTACTAAAGAAATAATCTCACAGCTGAATACTAACACTCAGACCATGATTGCCTTCACAAAATCCTCCACAGCCTTCAACAAACGTGCAAAGGTTCATGAATGCCCACCAGGCATATAAGGTGAGTACAGCTACTAAGGTAACATCTAGATGATTCTTTCATCACAATTGCTCTTCTTGGGAGGAAAATGCAGATCCAATAGGTAAAAGTTATCCTGTTTGTGATTCACTTTATATCTGAGACATTTATGTTACCTTATCAAGAGGCATATCCTTTGCCTGTATAGCTTTCAGATCCAGGGAGAAGTTACTCAAGTCTGCAAGGACTCCTTTAGCTTTAAGCGACTCAGGGAATACTCCTCGGTATCTACCTGACATCACTAATGGACCTTCGGAGGAAAGATCTGGAATTGGAGTGGGAAACACCTATTGAAAAAATTAAGGGTAGCTTCCTTAGGAAGCATGAATTCATGTGGGAAACAGCAGGAAACTTCAACAACATATAATAATAAAGCATGCGCAGATCATACTAAAGTTATATCCGTATTATATGTAGGGAATGTAGGAATCTTGTAACTAACTAGATTTGTTATTAGTTAAATGTTAGCAGCACCAC
>NC_061117.1:63943866-63967430 GCF_002878395.1 Capsicum annuum
CAAAATGTGACATGTAAATCCAAACGGAGAGAATAAAAAAAATTGTTAGAAAATGTTCTTTTTGAATGGCCCTATTAGTCGAACTTCAACCCTAATATCGAATACGGAATGAAAAATTGAAAAACAAAATGACACATTTTACTATTGAATATGTTTGTGATAGGATTTTGTTTATAAGATACTCCCCCGTTTTTAAAGAATGACCTACTTTGCTTTTTAGTTTATTTCAAAGTGAGTGAACTTTTTTATTGACGATATTTTAGTACCAATTTTCCATATGACATATTAAGATCACAAGATTAAAGGATATTTTGATACATCTGACATAACTTTAAGTTAATACTACAAGAATCAATAGTCTTCTTCCTTTCCTTAAACTCTGTATCAAGTCAAATCAGATCATTCTTTTTAAAACGAAGGTAGTATAATTTTTTTGTTTTCTAATCAAACATTTTAATCCTCTATATTTAAAAAAAAATATAACACAAATGTTGACTTGAATTAATTTCTATTTTTATGTGGATGTAAGTGCTTAATTTAAACAAAAAACATGACGACTATTAGTAACTAAATATATAAAAATATAATTATATTTGATTTTCTTAAATTTAAGAAACAGGGTGGATATTTTTATTGGGTATCTTTATTATGAATGTGATGATAAAAGATTTAAGAAAGAAAATTGAGATATCTATTTTTCAATATTATAAATAGGAAATGAACCGCAAATAGCTTATATTATTAGTAATAACTTATTGCACTTGAAACATGTAATTATTTTATTTATCTATTTTAAAAAAGAATTTACTAATATGTGGATCCTCAAAGCAGCCGCTCTCTGTATTTCTGTAAAAGGATATTTTAATAAATTTATTATATAAGAGGTTTAAATACTTCTCAAGAAATAAGCACTAATATTATTATACTTTGTGTAGGATTTCGCAGTGTAAATAATTTAAATGCGTAATTTGAAATATAAAAACAATTAAGTTATATTATAAGAATATTTAATGTAATTATTTTTAAAAATAAAGTAGGCAGAGAAAGAACTCAATTGTCAATTCATACTGATGTGTTCTAATTTAAATTGTACTCCCTCCTTTAAAAAAATAAATATAAATAACATAAATACGAACCCTCTCTCCCTATTAATATGCATAATATAGCCGACATATACATAACATTCTGTATATATGTTGGAATTTTTGTAATATGTTTAGGGAGTTGGGACTTTTTGTAATATTGAAAACATAAATTGTGTATTTGTGTAATTTTTAGAAAAAAAAATCCCATACATTCCTTTTTAGTTCGTTTTAAAAAGAATAACCTCTTTTCATTTTT
This sequence comes from Capsicum annuum, assembly GCF_002878395.1. Classification (NCBI taxonomy): domain Eukaryota; kingdom Viridiplantae; phylum Streptophyta; class Magnoliopsida; order Solanales; family Solanaceae; genus Capsicum; species Capsicum annuum. Next base: position 63,945,208 of record NC_061117.1, read on the forward strand.
AGCAACTTTTTACTTTTAACTTTACACGTAGCATGCTTAAGACTACAAGATTGAAGGACATTTTGATACATTTGTCATATCTTTAATTTAAGACCACAAAATTTAAAAGATTTCTTTATTTTTTAAAACTTTTTGTCAAATCAAACTAGGTCATTTTTTTTTTAAATGGATGCAGTAGTATGTTGACATTAATCTATTTTGCAGGATGACCTGATTTTCTGCTTTTGTTCTATTCTATCGGGAGATTTGTTTTGTATTCATTGATTTAATTATATATGATTACTTTTACAATAAATCATATGAAAGTTCATAAAAAAATCTCTAATATCTATCTCTAATGCAGACTTTATTATATGAGTGGTTTTTTCAAAATACCTGATTGGGATTAAACCTTCTTGAATACAACTAACATCAGCACCACTATCAATCATAGCAATATTAGTAACAGAAAATTCCTTATTTATCAAAATAGTGCAGTTTACATACCATTTATGAGCAGTAATCGGATTAAGCCTAAGTCGGAAGATCGAACCAAAGCACCAACCGAAATAGAAAAGAATCTTAAGTAGTTTTATGACTGTATGGACGACTATTTTACCCAAACATGGGGCCTGTCAGAGATTTAATAACCTTATGTTGAACCTGTGTGTCTAGAAGTTCTAATTGTGCGAAAATTCGCCCTTTCCTTAACAATACGGGCTAGAGAGGCACAACTTACTAGACGGCGTCACAGAGACAAGGTTAACATAAGTATATTGAACTCGACTGTACCTCCATTTTGGAACCAAGTCAAGAAATTAAAAAGATTCTTTTATATTTTGATAGAGTCTGGAGCTTTCTAATTAACATGTCAGCAAAGTTAGAACTTCAACATAGATATAAGAAATCGTTCAGCCGGACATGGTCACGGCTAGATTATGGTAGAAGTTTTAATTGAATTACTACAATAAGTAAAAGATATGTACCTGACTATCTGGACACCAGACGGAAATAGTAGTAACTGCTTGTTTATTTGATCTTCTGATATTACAAAGAGAGATATTCGAGAGAGAGGGGAGAGGTTTTTCAAAGAGAATTTAAAGAAAAACTTGATGCCTCTATCTGAGAATGAGGCGCCTATAAATAATAGAAAAGGGAATCTTGCACAGTAATATATGGGGCCCTGTGCATAGTATTTTTACTGTTACAACAAAGATTTTTATCAAATAGTCATGTCATGTCTTTTGTCAGGGCTTGTCTTTTCCTTTCCATTTTTTGATGAAGGCTTCGGCTTTTTCAATCTCTTCTTCTTCTATCAGAACTTCTGGTGGTTGTGAATCAGTAATATCTTTGGTGTTTGCGTCTGTGCTATTCATTGAGGCATCCGAATTTTGCTCAACAGTTTGAAGTAATTTATCTTGAACTTCGGATAAATATTCTTCGATCAATTGCATTTTATTTCCTTCATGAGCAGAAATTCGTCTAGAAACATAGTTAAGATTTTTGTCTTCAACTAAAATCGACTTTTTGGCAGTTTTTTCATATTCAGCGATCTTTTGAATTATTTCCTCCCGTTGATCATGACCGTAAGCGAGCTTTGTTTCTGGGTCCCTTCGAAGCAGTTTATCCCAAAAATTACAATAAAATGTTCGGTATAGAGCAGGAATTTGGTGAGTGTCATAGCCTATTTCCACGGACCACCGATGAATCCAAGGAATAGAAAATTTGATATAAAAATACATTTGATCAATAGTATGAATTTTACAAATGTGATCAGAAAGATATAGTTCTGTTAAGAAAGGGGAGGATTTTTTGCATGAGTAGTATAAAGAGGAATATTCTGGAGGTAATATTTTAACCGTAGGTCCATGATGAGTCCACCACTGAACAAACCAGTTTGGAATGGGTTTTTCAAATACTTTAGAACAGATCTTTATGAACCAGGTGTGTTTGTGCTTGTAATTGTTATAATATAATACTTGCGTAAAGGCTTTGATATAATCCCAATAAGTAAAATTGGCAAGAGTTTGACCCATTGGCCCCATTGGTATAGATCGTTGTGTCATTGACGAAATGCCCCATTCTTCAATGGGAATAAGTTTTTTAATTACCATCTTGGAATATCCATGTACTCCCGAGGTAGTTTCGCCGAGGGGGCTATGGTCAAAGATGGCACTGAATGTCTGTACGAGTATGTGTTCATAATAAGTTCGGGTTTTGTAAGATTCTCCAGTAAAATAGACATTAGCAGTAAGATAGTTCTTGAGTATTCGCCAGGCTTCTTCCGAATTATCTTGTGCAGGAATATGCTGATTTTCAATATATAAAATAAGTTCTCTAGCCTCTAGCTTTTCATATGAAGGCTTATCTTCAGTGTTTTCTTGAACCATGGATGCAAAAGATTCGGAAGTTTTTTATTGATCAGATAAATAAGATTGTAATTGTTTGAATAATGGATGAGTTTCAGGGATATCTTCTAAATGTACAGAAGAACCAATGTTCGGAGTTTTTGATGAGGATGATCCATCACGAGGAATTTTTGAATTGATTAAAGTTCTATTCCCTTGTTGTAATACAGGAAAATTAGAACTTGCAGAGCTATATGCAGAATTTCTTCGATTAAAATATGAAGGGTTTGTTCTTCCGCCTTGATATGAAGAATTTTGATATCTTCCACCTCGTCCTCTACCTTTGGCGAGTTGCCAAGGAGGATCCATACTACATTAATAATCAGGAATTTGATCAGCATACCATGACATATATTCGATGAGATCTTCATAAAGTGTATCCTTTGTAATAAGGTCGTCAATGACTTTCCGTAGTATGAGCATGTGTAAATCCATATTTAGAGAAACTGCCTTTATAAAGGTGAGTAAGAACTTTGCAGAGAATAAGTGTAGAAAGAACTTCATTATATCTGTAAGCATTAATCATTTAAGTCAATGTCAAACCAATAGATTTCGTCATCAATGAATTCGTTGTGGTTAAAGAAGAATTCTTCTTCTATTAAGCGATGAATTAAAGTTTCTAAGATAAGAAATTGAATATCTTTATTTAAAGGAATGCATTTGATAATAGTTATGATAATTTTTTCAGAGAGAAAATATGTATAAAAACTCATATCAGATATTCTCTAGATAAAAAATCAGGCAAAGAATTTTCACTACCCTTTTTATATTGTATTTCATAATCAAACAGGGCTAATTGAGCTTGCTACCGTGCAAATATTAATTTAGAAGCATCATGTTTGAAGTCTTTATTAAACATAAATTTGACGGATTGAGCATCAGTACGAATTATAAATTTTTGGTTATACAAATCATCTTGGAATTTTAAAACGCATTTTACAATAGTTAACATTTCATGGGCTGCCGTGGCGTATTTTTTCTGACTTTCCGTCCATTTTCTAGAATAAAATCGAATCAAACATTCGGTCTTCGTATGGGGATTAATTTGTTTAAGTATTCCGCCATAACCAATATTTGAAGCGTCAGTTTCAACGATTTTTAACCAATTAGGGTTTGCAAGAGAAGTACAAGGAAGGGTTTGAACTCTGCTTTTGATTGATTTTACTAAATCAGTATGTGCTTGAGTCCAAGGAGTTTTGTGATCCTTTTTTAGTCTATCATATAAAAGAGCTAAGTCTCTAGACAAATTTTTATAAAAAGGGGAAATATAGTTAAGACTACCGAGGAACCTTTGAAGCTATTTTTTATCAGTAATAATATCAGGGAATTTTTTAGCAAATTCGAGAACTCGTTGTATAGGTTCAATAGAACCTTGGGAAATATTATGACCTAAAAATCTAATGTTTATCTGAAATAAACTTATCTTTGGTTTAGAGATGACTAAACCGTTTTGAATAATTATTTGTTTAAATGTATGCAAATGTTTAAAATGAGATTTGAGGGTTTTTGAAAATACTAAAATATCATCAATATAGACAATGATAAAGTCCATATAGGGATTAAAAATATCATTCATAATCTTTTGAAATTCAAAAGGAGCATTCTTTAAACCAAATGGCATGACATTCCATTCATACTGTCCAAAAGGAACATTAAAAGCAGTTCTATAAGTATGATTTTTATCAATTTGAATTTGCCAATAACCAGATTTTAAATCAAATTTAGAAAATATATTAGCATCATATAATCTGGAAAGTAAGTCTCTTTTATTCGGTATAGGGTATCGAATCCATTTTAAAACTTTATTCAGAGGTTTATAGTTTATAACTAGTCGAGGTATTCCTCGTTCCTTTTCAGCAGCATTACTGACATAAAAAGCGGTACAAGACCAAGGAGATTTTGAGGGTTTTATAAGACCCTTTTGTAGAAGATTATCAATTTCTATCTTACAGAATTCTACTAATTCTGTATTCATTTGACAGGGTCGAGATTTTGTAGGAATCTTTTCTTCACTAAAATCTTCTTCATAAGGGAGAGAAACAATATGCTTCTTTTGGTTCTAGAAAGCATTTGGATGATCCACACAAATATCCAGAATCAATTGGTTAGAAATCATTTTTATTTTTTCTTGGACTTTTACTGACTTTAAAGAATCAAAGATATTAATACTCATTAATTCTAATTTTAAGACATTAAGTTGATTTTGTTTCATATTAATAAGGGCATTAATATGTCTGGTTACAGGATGAGTAACAAAAGGATAAGAAATTTATTTATCCTTGTAAGTAGCCTTAAAACCATTTGCATCAATATGAGTATACCGGTAAATAGCATTTATAAAAGCTGTTTCTAAAATAATAGGAGGATAAAGCTGATTTTTTACTAAAAAGAAGAAATGTGGAATGCAGACTCTGTCTCGGCAGATATGAGTATTTGGCAGTTTATAATTGATATCAAGAGTATGACCAGATGCAGACTTTATTATATGAGTGGTTTTTTCAAAATACCTGGTTGGGATTAAACCTTCTTGAATACAACTAACATCAGCACCACTATCAATCATAGCAATATTGGTAACAGAAAATTCCTTATTTATCAAAATAGTGCAGTTTACATACCATTTATGAGCAGTAACAATCTGCATCATTCCCAGGAAATAATCCTTTTTCAAATATTCTGCTGGACTAAATTTATCAATTTCAGAATTTTCAGAGTATTCGAATTCTTTATCTTTTCCTTTTGAGGCAAAAGAGGTTTTGTGAACATCAATAACCTTTACTTCAATTTTCAAAATTCTATGATCGGAGATCATCTGGTATTGTTTTAAAGAAATAATCACCTTTTTCAATTGCTCAACTTTGATTTTTAAATCATTAAAAGTAGTATCTCTACCGGGGGTTTTATTCAAAGCAAGACGTCGATTAATTTCAGCTAAGGAATAAGACATGTGATGATTGTCAAAAGAGTTATCTTTAGAAATACTAGTATTAGCAGAAGTTTTTTGAGTAGCAAACTTGAGGATTTTTTCACGCAGTTTTTCATCAGTAAGAGTTTGAACATTTAAATCAAGATCTTCGAATTGCGCTTACAGTTTATACATCATTTCATCACAATTGCAGACGTCATTATCACAGTCATTACATTTATTAGCCTGATCGAGCTCACTATCAGAATTAGGTAATTCAAAATCATTTTCAGAAGTAGAATCAGATTCGGAAGCAGAGGAGTATAATAAATTATAGACTTGGTCATGAACTTCTTCAGAAAGTCCTAAGGACTTGAGTTTTTGTAATTTGCAGTTTGGAGCTATATGACCATACTGGTTACACTTATAGCATTTAATTTTGGCTAAATCTCTTTTTGATCGATTTTTTGTGAATCTAGTAGACTTACGGAAGGATTTTCTAGCTTCACGTTCTTCCTTGCTTCTATGCCTGGAACGTTTATTTCTATAGGTTTTAGAAGACTTAGAATATTTTTGGGGTTTTCGTACGAAGGGTTTATCCATACCAAATTGCTCACAAAAGTCTCCTAATTGGGATTTTTCTCTGAGTTTATCAAGCTTAATCTGTCTAGCTAATTTCAACTCGTTACAGAGGGCTAAGCCTTCTTGAGTACAAGCTACAATAAACTGACCATAAGTTTTTTCTGAATACTGGACTTCTCCATAAAATCTGCGAAGGGTTTTTCTAACTCTTTCAGCAAATAAAGGTGGAAGGCCATCAATGAATTTAGCTTTCCAATGGTCATACTTACTTTCGGGTAAATCCATAACCCTACTAAGAAAGGTGTCTTTATACCATCTAAATTCACCTAAGTGTCTACATTTTAAACCATTAAGAAGAGTTCTAATGTTTTCATATTGATTGGTAAATCTGCCTCCAAAATGTTCAATAATTGTAAGCATAAGGGTATAGACAGCATCCGAACGTCCTGCCCGAAGAGTCGTCCTAGATTATCTTTTCTGGGTTGATCATTGGTGGCGTTAAAAATAGCCTCGCGTTTATTATCATCAAGGAAATTATCCCACCAGCCTCGAAGTTGGCCAGTAAATCCCGCACCATTCATTTTACAAATTGTTTGGTCAGTACGATTGGCCCTATTTTCTGGCGAAGTAGTGGCTGTGGCAATAGTAGCATACATGGACATTCGATGAATAAGAATGGAGATTTGTCGGTCAGATAATCCGTCAATATTCCATTCATAAATAACCTCTCCACTATAAGAAGTATTTGTCTGATTCCATTCCCTTTCCTCTATCAGAACATCTTGAGGAGTTAGGCGTGGATAATATGCAGCAGACATACGGGGAATATCGGCATATTTCTTTCTCGGTTGTTTTTTAATCATACCTTTTAACTTATTAAGCTCGGAAGAGATTATATCGCCAGGATTTTCAGCAGAATCAATATTCTCAGCAAAATTAGACTCAAGATTTTGTACAAAATCATCAGAAATATTAAGAGGTTGAATGTTTAAACGAGAGAATTTTTTATCTAAGAGTTTCTCTAATTGGTCTAATTGCGAAATCTTTTCAAATCCTTTTATTTCAGGAGGTCTTTGAATACAAGATTTTGATAATATATATCTATCATCATCAGTGATTTTGGAAGTAGAAGGAATGTTGGAGGAATTTATCTGGGAGCTAAGTTTGTTAACTAACTCAATTAATTCGTCAAGTTTTTTATCAAGAGAGGAAATGTGTTTGCCTAAAACCTTAACATAAAGACTCAAATAATTATTTTTGGCGATAAGGTTATTTATTTCAGAAACAGTAATTTTTCCCACATCTTCACTGACAAACTTTTGAAAAGCAGAAAAAGTTGTGTCATCATGGTTAAACAGAATTTATGTCAAAATCCATTTCAGATGGAGTAGGATTTTCATTATCAAAATCTTGAACTATATTAGTTTTTGAATTGATTTTTATTTTTTCTACACCTTTAGGTGTAATATACGAATCTGCAGAATTAATAGTACGCAAAGATGCCGCTCGATTCCTAGCTGGACCATACTGAGGTTCTATAGGAGATATATGATGAATAGAAGGAAGTCTTCGTGGTATTGAGAAAGAGTTTCTATAGATAGGAGGATTGCTATCAAATTGTAAACAAATTCGCCCATCAGAGTTTTGAGTTACTTGAGTTAACTCTGAATTAGTCACGTCCTCCGCCAATTGTTTTGGGGAAGTGACTGAATTTAAGATCCAAGTTTGGGGAAAATCTATTTCATCCCATCTAATAGGTCTTCGGGTAGTAACTCTAGATTTTATGAAATTAGTTTTAATAAGCATAGTGCAGTCAGAATTATCATCAATCAACTTACATCGAGGATTTAGAGTTGATAATAATCGATAATATATGCGGTAAGATAATCCTATAAGTTCAGATCCAGGGGCATAATCATATCCATGAGTTTTGACATTTAATGTTAAAGCGTGAAGAATATTTACATCAGTCAAAGATAATTGTAAATTTGGCTGAGTATTAAAATATACAGGACCATAAGCAAGAGTAGATTCAATAGATCCCATTAAGGATTTTTGAAAATTCAAGTTTCTAGCATCACGCAAGGCTGCTAAAAATGTTTTGGGAAGACCCTTTAGAGTTAGAGGCCGAAAGGCAATTTGTACTAAGCCAATATGCATATAATTATGTTTAAAAATATCAATATCACGCTTATTTAGGAGTTGAAGAGTCTGTTCATCAGCATTTAAAGCAAGAGATTGTTCAGTTGTTTTAATAATTTGTTTATGTTTTATTTTATCAAAAAATCCATATTCATATATGGTTTTTAATTCAACTTTTGGAAATGTCCATTTATTCAGTAGATCTATATCTTGAGGTAAATCTACCTCTTCGAGTTTTGTACTTTTAGTACTAACTTCTTCCATATCCATAGTTATAAGAGTCTTATATCTATGCTAAAAATCTTCACCTTACTTAACATATTAACTATGAAAATTCACAGGCTCTGATACCATTTCAGGATCTCTTAGGCTGGGGTATGCCACTCAGCCTACCAGACCATATAATAAAAATCTCTAATATCTATCTCTAATCTCTAATTTTTATTTTTATTTTTAATATATTAAAAGTGTAAAGACCCTTAAAAAATGATTTGAACTTTCTATCTTTCATTAAAAGTTTTTGCTTTAAACACAATTGTCTTTTCACTCTTTTCCTCTAATTAAATTTCTCAAAAATAAATTATTTACACTGAAAAGTTTCTTATATTATTTTTCCAAATTTATGTCCTATTTAATTTAGGAAAAAGGATATGAAAAAATACCTATACTTTAGCGAAATTTGCAGTTACACACTCTGAACTTTGTGGGGGTCCTATGGCCTCCCTAAACTATTTTTATCGTATTTAACTGCATATATTTATCCACTTAAATCACTGCGTGTATTCACACACATTGAGCGCATAAGAATGCTAAAAAATCGTTATAGACCTATCTTTTTTTGTCACAAAGCCCCTCAATTTCCATTTTTTTATATATATTTTTCATTAAATTTATTTAATATTCAATAAAATTTATTAAAGAGAGGTATACACCTTCTTTCTTCTACTCTTCTTCCGATTTCATCTCCATTATTGAAGGTAAGATTTTTTCATCCTCAAAAATTTTGATATCTTTCTTGGTTTCTTTGTTTGTTTAAAAAAATTTCTCACTATTTTCTAATTTCTTCTCATTAATTTTTAATTTCTGATTTTTGAAATTAGGGTTAGCCATGAAAAATGTAAAATTGAATTTGAATAGTAGTTGTTTAGACAAGAAAGATCCAATGTTGAATGCGGAGGTGCAATGCAATTATGATCTCTTACTTCATTTGAAGACTTCTTAATCTGGTAATAATTCGGAAAGAAGATTTTGGTCTTGCCCATATTATGACTCAAACAAGTGTAACTTTTTTCTTTGGAAGGATGATGTGGCTGATGAACGATCTAAGTTCATTATTCCAAAATTGATGAAGAAAGTGAAGGATATAAATGAACTATTGAAGATAATGAAGACGAAGGAAAAATTGATTGGTGCTTACAATGATAGAAAAATTATGGAGATGGAAGTTGAATCTGCATTCACTCAGATGGAAAAATAATCTAACTCATTTGTGAAGAAGAAAGACGAGGTAAAAAATACACCAGAGAAGATGATTAAAGTGAATAAGAAAAAGATCTTTAATAGTATTTTGATGGTATGTATCTTCATGATGTGTACTGCTATATGAATCAAAACAGCAAGTTGAAGTGTTTTGAGCAATGTTGTAATATGAATTTGTCGTGGGTAGTTTTCCTTATTGTATGGTGGTTTGAACTTGATTTTGCTTAATGAAATATCCTAGTTGAGATTGCAAGCTTCTTTGAATACTTATTAATTTTGTTGAGCTAAGTTCATTATTCCAAAGTTGATTAAAACATCTGATAGCTCCACAAAAGATAGATACAAATTTAAAGAAACGTTCAGTGATAATGGCAAGCGCAAAAATTCTATACAAAATAGTGCATAACTATTTGAGATGCAACTTTCAAGTGCAACATAAGTCAATACAAAATTACTATACAAATGTCTAAGATGCAACATTCAAATGCATCATACAAACTTCACAAAAAATGACCTTGCAAAAGTAAAGTTGATTGAAACATCTGATAGCTCCATAAAAGATAGATACAAATTTAAAGAAACGTTCAATGATAATGGCAAGTGCAAAAATTCTATACAAAATAGTGTATAACTATTTGAGATGCAACTTTCAAGTGCAACATAAGTCAATACAAAATTACTATACAAATGTCTAAGATGCAACATTCAAATGCATCATACAAACTTCACAAAAAATGACCTTGCAAAAGTAAATCACGTTTTCGTCAAAATAACCTATCCAATTAACAATACAATATCAGTTTTAATCTAAAAACTATCAACATTTTAAAACCACTTTCATTGTGGCTTGGATTGTGAAGAAGTCATTTTCTGTCTTTTGTTAATTGGATTGCACCTCCGCAATGTGTATTGCAGAGGTGCAATCCAATGTTGATCCATGTGTATCAAGATTTTAAAACCACTTTCAAGCTAGTTTTCAGTCACTATTTTTTTACCCCTTCACCTTACTCATGTTTTTAATTTATAACAAAGGTCCCCAGTAATATCAACAAACCTTATAGGCTGTGCAAAATCAATATGTAGTATCATACTACTTGGCAACTCAAGCTGAAGACAAATAAAGAAAGTTATACACATGTAAACTTCTAAGACAAAGTTAATTTAAGTTTTGTTATCAATACTTACATTATATGTTGTGCCACCATTTTCAGCAATTAAAACATCTATTCCAACTGTCTTTTGTATTTTACCAGTTGCTCCTCTATTACATGTACTAAATTGAGCATGAACAGATGAAGTAGGTGGATTTGGTGAAGCATGAACAGATAAAGCAAATGGATTTGGTGAAGCATGAACAAGTGAAGCAAGTAGATTGATGGAGCATGAGTACTATACCTTGTTGGATTTTCAAACCACTCATGCAAAGGTATCCTCCTTGCCACTCCTATGTCACTAAGAGGTGTTTTTTTTGGTCTGCCCTTTCTTCTTGCACTTGTTGCAACTGTTGCTACACCCCTACCCCTTCCCCTACCTCTTGCAGCTCCTACAACATATTCAATACCCCTTCCCTACCTCTTTCATCTCCTGCAATATGTTCAATACCCCTTCCCCTTCCTCTTGCATTTGGTGCATATGGTGCAGCTGATGCAACTCTTCCCATGTATCTTACAGCTAGTGCAGCTCTTTCTATGCCTCTTACAACTCCTGCAACTGATTCATCAGGCCTTTTCTTATGTGTAAAAGGTATTGCAACTTGTTCAGCATATATTGTATTTCTTGGCATTCCCCTAGGTCTAGGAAGTGCTTTAGGATTATCACTTGTTTTTCTTGGTCTTTCCCTAGATCTAAGAGGTGCATCAGTCATAGTAGGAGTGTTTCTTGACCTACCCTTAGGTCTTGAAGTACTGGGTTCATCATTTGGTCCAACAACAACACCACTTTGTCCAACAGAATCCTATAAAAAGAGGTAAAGCAGTCACATATTCAAAAGTAATTAGTTTTTATTTGTTTGCACTTAATGGAGGTCTGAATCTGAATGGTTCAGACTTCAACCCATTAAGTGCATTTATTTTTATTTTTAAAAGAGCCTCTTAATGTATCTAAAAATATCTGAATAGATCAAATATGAAAAGAAGTCTAAAAAACATTCAAACTCTTTTTAAAACATAATCCCTAACTCTCTCACTTCATTATTTCCTCTCTTTTCATGTTATCTCTCTCCCTTTCTTTTCACGTTATCTCTCCCTCTCTTCACATTTCTCTCTCTCTCTTCCTCTTCACTTGTTTTCCTTCTATTTTAGGTATGATTACCAAAAATTTTATAAATATTTTAGTTATCAATTTGTTTATTCATTATTTGCTAAACTTTAAATTTCTGCTTGCAATTTTTTGTTTTGATTATAAAATTTGTAGTTCTTTGAATAATAGAATCTTATGTGTGCTTGTTCATAAAATAACATTGAAGTTACTAATGATATTTTCACTCAAATTTCATGGTTAACAAATAAACATGTGTCCATTCTTGTATTAATTAGTTATTCAAATACTTTAATATTTATGCATCTAAGTCAAAATTATATCTGATTAATTATTTTAGTTTGTTGGATCAGTTTAATTGACAAATTACTTTATGTTGAATTAAATTTCTTATAATTACATCATATCACAATAATTTTTAATCGATATATGTTTTTTTAATAATTTAAATAATTCAATAATTATATTTAACATAATATATTTACCTTTAAATATTTTAATTATTACTTAAATAATACTTGTTTAAGATAATACTTTATGTAATATTTTTTTCATATAATATAATATTTTATTACTTTTTAAATTTGAATTGCATATTTATTACAAATAAATAAATTACGTACATTCAGATGTTAAAAAATAAACAGCCTTAATCATTCAGTATCAGATCTAGATACAACATCTTAATCATTCAGATATCCATTTAGATTCAGACATCTTAATCTTTAAAAAAATAAATGCACCCTTAATGTACAAATAAATGATACAAGTCATTTAAAGTTATACATCTTTAAAGGATAATCTCTTTTGTTATGATTTTGTCCTTGACATATGCTACAAGTCATTTAACCTCTTTTCTTAACATCTTTACACATTTTTTGGTCTCACCAAACTTTTCATTCCTAATCTTCTTTGGCCTACCAGGCATAGGTTTAACAACTGGTGAATCTACATGAGGATTTGTTGACTCAGGCCACATGTTCATGTTGGTCACGGATTGAATTTAGTGACAACAAGTCTTGAGATAAGTTTCCTTACTATAGCAGCTATCAACAAAATCAATTGGTTCCTATTTCTTGTAAAGTATGGTTGTAGTTCCATGTGGATAGGGTATTTCCTTGAGCATCCATGATTTACAGCTACATGTATTATCCCTCATATTCATACTATATACATATGGTCCATCTGGTATTTCAAAGCCTCTCTCTCCATTAAAGTCAATATTACATCTCATTGACTTTTCTGTGTGTTTTTAATACTCTTAAAGTCATTGGAGATATACTGGTCAATCATGTTTGTGAAAACTTAATGAATTCACCTAGTCTAGTCTTTACCTTCACACTTATTTTTTCTAACATAATAATAAATATTTTATGACATGGTTCGAAGATCCAAGCATTAAAGCTCTCAGCCATATTATTATCTATGTTATCACACTTGATGTTAGTTCTAAAGTGTATTTTACATCAAGTTTGTACCTTGTAATGAAGTAAATCTAAATTAATATCTTCATCACCAACCATGGTTATTTGGTTCAGATTTTTCTTCATTTCTTCCTCAAAGATGTGCTGTGCAAAAATCGAATCGACCAATAAACTGAACCGATAAAAATGTTATTGGGTTATTGGTATTGGGTTATTGGTTTGTTATTGGTTTTATAAAAAAATGTATTGGGTTATCGGTTCGGTAGCAGTTTAGGCCTATTGGGTTATAGGTTTAACCGATAACCCAATAAGAATACACTAAAATTACTATTTTACCCCTATTTATATTTTTTATATAAATATTTATATTATTTATATATATTAATATTATATATATATATATATATTGGTTTAATACGTAATTTTATTAACCAAGGGTCAACTGACCCAACCCAACTTGACTCTTCATATCCAAATATATCAACTAAATATCTAGTAGGGTTTCTGAAATGAGAAACTAAGAAAATCCCTTTCATCTTCTTCCCTTTCCGCCGCATATCCATGACTTTCTTTGTCAATGAACAACTTGAGCTGCTGCTTCTTCGGATCACAATATTATCCCACTGGTGTTGTTGATAACCTCGTCTAGTAAGCTTCCTTATCGTTTTTTCTTTCTCCTTCCTGTCTCTATGTACCTGTTAACCATTTCTTTGTTCCAGTTGAAATCTCTAGTATGTAGGTGAAATCTATCATTTTGATGCTATAAAAGACGGATTTAGTCCATTGAGAAAAGATACATCCACCTGGTAAGAAACCCTTTTTGAATTTATTGAATCCAGCTCCTAATCTTACATATAACTTGCTCCTCCATTGATAGTTGACGAAGGAAGGGAGATTATACAGTGCTCGGACCCCCTAACAACTGGTAGATGTTAATTTCCTCAGCTGCAAATCTTGAGAATCAGACCTCTGAATCCCCTGATCTACTGAGAGACTAAGATTGATGGCTGTACTCACTAAGATTGAGGAAGATATAGATATCCTCGAAAAGCTGGAACAAGGTAAAAATATTCTACTTATATTAGTTTTATATTATTATTGTAAGCAATCGTTAACAGTTTGGTGACTGATTAATATAATTTCTCTATAGAGTTGGCTAATACTAGCATTCTTGATGATTGACGTGGAGTTGAAGTTCTTCTTTTTTTGCACTTGAATCTTGGCATCTGGTAAGCCACATATCCTAGCTATAATTTGTTATAAGTCATATATTTTCTTAAAATTAGTCACTGAATACAGTGAATAGTCTAACACCTACGTAAGTGCAATATTTCTTAAACGAGAAAACATTCTTGAAGCAAGGGAGTCCGTAGCTATATTGACCAAGTAAATCATTTGTTTTATGTAATTTCTGAAGCATTCATATCTTAAAAGAGTTAGGTTGAAAGATTATACAGAGATGGAGTTCTTGAACTATGAATTCCCACTGAAGCCTTTACTTCTACTGAATCCTCTGCTGTCTTTCTTCATCTGACCCATTTCTGTTTCCATTTCCCTCGTCTGACCGCCTTCGCTACTTGATCCAGATGGGTTCTATTTTATAAGTATTTTTCTTATTGGTTAAACCGAAAACCAAATCGTTAAGAATCAATAACCGATAAACCAAAAACTGATAAAAAATATCTTATTGGTTGGTTATTGATTTTGCATATTAAAAACTGAAAACCGGTAAATCGAACGGATAACACACAAAACCAAACTGAACCGACCGATGCCCACCCCTAGTGCTCCTTACACATTTTCAGAACTGGTTCCTTCTTTAAAAATCTTTTCATTTTTTCCAATTGACAAAGATGTGTTTTGTACATATCCTATACTTTACCTTTGATAAAAGCTCCATCAGTGTTGCACTAAGATCCTGAAAATCAGATCATAAAATTGAACACAAATTAATTACATATTCATGAATACACATAATATTGATTAAACATAACGAAATTAAGAAAAAATCATACCTTTTGCATATCTAAAATGATTGTGTAATCTCTGTCATCTGTTAATCCCAAATCCTCTATTAATAATTTCATAAATCATGTCCATGTATTCTTATTCTCATACTCTACTAGAGACCAAGCAATATACAATATTTGATTATTATTATCTTTAGCCATTGCAACCAATAACCGTCTTTTGATTACTCCCTTCAGGAAACATCCATCTAAATTAATACATTTTCTACAATCACCCAAAAAAGCTTTTTTTGCATGCATCAAAATAAATGTAGAATCTTTGAAAAACAATCTTACCACTATCATCAGAATTATCAACTTTTATAACATAAGTGAAATCACGATTGGACCTCAAAATTGCATCCTTATAATCAAATATTCTTCCAAACACTTTCATATGATTAGCCATTAAATCTTGAAGTACTTTACCTCTAGCTCTCCTGATAATAGTCTTTCCAACATGTATTCCCAATTTTTTCTAATCAGTTGTTGGAATTAAAATATCCTCATCTTTGGTCGCTTAGTAATTCTATCTTTGAAATGCTTGTGTAGGAACTTAGCATTACACATGAAATTTTTAGTGGTTTTGATACACCTATGCTTAAGATTATAGGTTTTAATTTGAAAATCATTGATAGACTTGTTAAGACTTGAATATAATAGCCACGAACATTCTTTTCCACATCTGACCCTAACCTTTTTGGACTCATTAATATACTTCTCTAATGGAAAACTATTTTGAAGTACTTATTTTGTAACAACATCTCTAAATTCATTCACATCTTCAAACTCATGCGCAATTGTCATACAACTTGTTTAGTAGATTTATCATACACTACCTTTCCACTATCTGTCTTCTTTAGCCTACATTTTAAATCAGATTTCACACTGTATTCAATAGAACTATAGTACACAGGCTTATCTCCAACAACTTTACTTTTTAAACTTTTATCAACAACTTCTGTCTCATCAAATTTCAAATCTGAACCAATTTTACCCAGAGGAACTTCTTCAGGGTCATTTAGTATTCTTTCTCTTCTTTTCCTCCTTTGGTATTTCTCCTTTCAATCTTCAAGCTTGTGTCTACCTCATGTACATCACTTTCAAATTCACCATCATCTTCAACAAATAGATCTTGACGGTTTGAATCTGATCTATTTTTAATTAAGTGGTCAGAAGCAACAACTGGGAACCTATCATCAGCATTAATAGTTGCAGCCTCAATAATAGTTGCAGCCTCACCAGCAGATAAAGTCTTACCAGCAGATGCAGCCTCACCAACAGATGCAGCAACTTAATTAGTTATTGGTTGAGTAGGTATAGCCTCATTTCCAAGCTCAACAGATCCAGCAGTAGTTGGTGCTTTAATAAAATGACCACCCTCACCCTCTTTTTCAACAACCCCATCCCCTTTATGGACCCTCTTGTCCTCTTTTTTATTAAAATCAACAAAATATTTCTCATTGGTATTAGTGTATTCCAACAAACCAATGGGACCATCAGCTTGATCAATCATGTAACAAATGCACACCTCGATGATATCCCCATTTTCAAAGAATTGTAAAAGTTCATAAATGTCCCCATCAGTTTGAATATCTAACAGAAAGTTCTTTTCGGCTGGCCTAGCATAAAATGTGCAACTTATTGTAGCATACCCTAACTCTTTTTAAAAGAAAATTACTTCAAAATAAGATAACTTATCCAAATACACATAAAAAATATTTGTGACTGAACCACCCTCATATTCTGATTTTTCAACTCTTACTATTTAAAACTCCACCATAATAATATCTCAGGGTTATATATGTAAAATCATATATTTCTGAAATTTAGTCACATTCACAGTAAATGAAAATTAGAAAAATATTGATTATTCAATCATACTGTAATAGGTCATAATAGAAGAATCAATTTAGATTATGAAAAAGATTCTAATTTATTGATAAAATAGGAATGATTTAGGCTAGAAAAAGTCCTAATTTTGACAAACTCGAAAATTTCAGATGACACAATTAAGACTTGTTGAACACTAACCCTAGAGAAATAGTTGTTGACATTCCATTTTGACCTTCCGATACTCTTCCTGGGGTGCTATTTTATCAAAATCATTAATTTTAAATATTAATATTTATTTACGTAATATTTAGGTTTCAAACGAATATACGTATCGCATTTATGGTTTTAATGTATATAATTTGTCTTATCATTTAACTTTATATTTTTTTACTAATTTAAACATAATATTTTCACATAATTTCGTTAATATTTTCTAACTTATTTATGCAAATTTTCATAATTCATAAAAGTAATTGTTATTATTATTATTTTATTTTTTTAACTATAAAATAATTATTGACTTAATAATTAGTATTATTTTTCTTCACTTAGTTATTTAGTACTTACCCATTTTATAATAATATTTTTTAAAGAAATTTGTTTAGTTCTAAGAAAGTTCAAAATTCAAATTTATTCAAATCTTTTCATATCCACAAAAATCTTATTCACTGTCTTTCCTTTCTTTTGAAAAATATTTTTGTTCTCAAAATCATTTCAAATCAATCTTACCTATTTTATTTTACTCTCTCCATATCCATAAAATCTTCTTACAAATTCAAAAAATATTTTTCACTTGGAGAAATATTACTTTTCTCTAAAAGTAATTCTATTCTTTTCTTTCTTATTATGTAAAAAATAACTTTTATTAGAGAGAATGATTTTTTTCTATTTGTGGCTCATTTTCCCCCAACGTTATTTTCTTCTTCTTTTATATATACGGCACTAGCTATGACGCCATTTCATAGAGAATAGGTTGTACACTCATTTTCTTCACCATTACTATAGCTCCTTTATTTCAACCATGAAAGGAGTCAAGAAGATAAGATTTTCGACCAAGGTTTGCTAGCAAAGGGACGGATGAAGACAAAAGAAAGAATATTAGGACATATTTAGACAATTACAAGGCGCACATTACATACATACACATTGTATGTACACTAGAAATATTGGGAGTAGAGTTCATGCCGGGAGCACCAAACCATCATCGGCAAAATACCCAACCAACCATGTTTTTCATTCTATTAAAAATAGAGGTGAGGTTCTCTACCACTTTTTGATTTTCCTTTCCGATGAGACACAACTCATAGTTTGCTGTAATAATCTCAAGCTCGAGTTTCTTTCACTCATTTTAATGTTATAAAGTTGTTGCTTATTGATCAAAGGTTCTATTTTTCAAATTTTGTTTTCTCATTAATACAGGTATGTTGATTTGGTTTTCTATTTTCTCTTTGTTCTTGAATGAGTTTGAATCTGTGTGATTTGTTAGTGATTATCCTTGGTTACTAGTTGATTTGTTTGTTAAGCTACTTTAGAAATAAACCCTAATTTATAGTTCGATTATTAGAATAATTTCGTTATCTCTATTTTGAATGTTTAATGCATGCCATACCATCATTATACAACACTGAAGGTTTCCAGTTTGATTTGTGATAGTAAGACATGAAACAATGTTAATTGAATATTTGAATTTAGTTATGGAATATTAGTTTTTGTTAGTAAGGTTTAGCTTGCTACTAGATAATGAAAAAATATTTGAATACTTGGATCTCTTATATATGTAATACAACTTAATAATACAATGACTTGGATCATTGATAAAAAATAAAGAATTAAGTAATTTCATAGCCGTGTATGTGTATCTATGTCATTTTACTCTCAATATATATTTGTTCTCTATGAATTTTCTCTCAATACTTGTGATTGTGTTTTAATTAATGTTTTAGTAAATCTACCATCTTGTAGATTGCTTGGACATGAAATGAATTTTACTTGCTTGTTGTTAATTAACTGGAATATGTTTGGTTCGTTATTTCAATTTTCATATGTGAAAGAGAAAAATACTTTTTTTTTTAAATTTCGTTGTCTAGTAAAAAGGAAAGAGTGAAAAAAAATCCTTTTTAAGCCTTTTTACATCCTATGTGCTTAATTCGATCAAGAATTATTAGTATTTTACTATTTTAATTTTTTCTCTTGATTAGTTAAAAATTAAAAATAGACATATTCTCACTCTCTGTCAATATTTTTACATGTATACTACAACTGAATGACGTTACTTAGAGTTCAACCACGACAAAGGAGTTAATGTGCAAAGTGGAGCTCAAATGGAGTTGTTGCCCCAACGAGGGTTAGGTACATTTTGGGAGATGATGACAAAAAAGACAAGCAATAACTAACTATTTATATGAAGCACATCTAGGATTATTAAAATATAAAACACCTCGTTACTCCCTTCTTTTATTATTTCATATGTCACTATTTTAAATGTCTCAAAAACTTGACCACTTTTAATACTATACTATAGTAACATGCTTTAATGCAATTTATATATTATGCCTACATATTTTTGTTTTACATGACTTCTAAATACAAAAATATTCTATTTAGTACTCTTAAATAAGTTTATTTAAGAATTTCTTTCGTCCTGTCTTTAGGCATTTAAGAGAGTCAATATAGAAATTGAAATAGAGGGAGTAACATCTCATTGGGTCCGTTTTAGCCTTGTCATGTCCTGATCCCACTCACATTCTCTATTATCCTTTTTACTTTATGTATGTGTTATTGAATTACTTATTTTACTTTTATTAATCCATTACATTAATTCGTCACCACAATTGAGGTGACACATATATCACTAACAAGTTTTGCATCATTTGTAGTTTCTCCTTACTTTGATGTAAGTTCAATTTATAGTTTATCATTCTCCAATTTTGTCCTTGTGCTAAAAAGAAAAGGAGCTAGCTAGAGTTCCTAATTCGAGAAAGATGAAGAATACAAGAGTTATGGTATTTTCGTGTATTATTTGCATGTCGTAATAGGTCAGACTCGCATCTCTTGTATTTTTTTTTATTTTTTGTATGATATGAACACTAGTTGAAAGTTTTCTTTATTATTTTTATCACTTAGTTAACAATAAGTTTATAAAATAAGTGACATTTGTTTATTACATAGATTTCCATGTAAAATATGAATTTGATCAAAAACTACATTTGTGGGCCTCGAAAGGTGCCTAACACCTTCCTTTCGAGGTAATTTGGACCCTTACTCGATTTCTATTTGTATTATTTCTTGTTCATTATTTATGTTATGTCATCCATCCTGCTTCATGTTTCATTATGACCTTATTTACTATTCTTTACCTTGAGCCGGGAGTCTATCAGAAATAACCTCTCTCTTCTTCGAAGGTAGTGGTTTGGACTGCATACATTTTATCCTCCTCAGACCTCACTTTGTGGGAATACACTGGGTTTGTTGTTGTTGTTGTACTCGAATTTCTGGTGAACTAGATTAAACAATAAAATAGGTTTGTAGTTAGCCTAGAATGATGCTCTAATACACCTTAATTTATTAGTTGATGACTCTTCACTCTTAATAATCTCAAAAAAAGTTGTCATGTTGAATCTCGCTTTTCGTGAGAAAAATAGAGCGTGATAATAGTCATCAAGTTTCAATTTTAACTTTAAACGTCATAAAAAATAAGACTAACCTTCAAGACTTGTTGAACACTAGCACTCTCACGGCCCCTACGAAATCACTCCTCCAAGAATACTACAAGATTAATGCAAACAAGAATTTTCTAAAGAGTAGTGAAAATGAGTAATAAGGAAGAGGAATGAAAGAAGTCTGATTTTGATCAATGAATATGTCTGAATATGAATATAGTGAAGAGAAAATATCACTCATTTCTTGAATAATTATTTATCTCTTTTTAAATTTGTGGAATTAGGAGTTAAAACATAATTAAGAAATATAGACTTGTTTATTTAAATTAATTTGCACGTGTGAATCACCGACCTTTGATGGACTGACTATGTGGTCCAAGTGGGCAAATATATGCTAGTTCAATATGGTAAAAAATAGTCTGGGGGTTATAGGACTCTTGTAGAGTTCAGGGTGCATAACTGCAAATTTCACTTAAGTATAGGTATTTTTCGCACCCCTTTCTCTTTAATTTATGAATATTCTCTTTTTATCAAAATACATCATTTTTTTAAATCTCCAAAAAAGGTCAAAGGGTCTTTTAGTTGGGTATATAAATTTTCCTTATTTGAGTTACATAATCGATTAGTTTGTTGAGAGAGAAAAAAAATTCATGAATCATCTAAAATAGTGTGCCTTGTAGCAAAATAATTTTTTTCATATTAAGAGGGATTTCATGTGGACAAATTAGCAAAACGCAAAAAAAAAAAATGACATAGAGTTGTCTTTTGAGATCTATATGGACTATAAGTTCATCTAATTTCCTGTATCATAGTTGATTTTAGAGATGTAGGAAGATGTCTCCTAATAGATTTGTAGTTGATGAGGTGACCAATAATGATGACTTTGTTGTTGCACTATTCCGACACTATAGAGAAGTTTAAGATCTTTTATGGAGATATTTATTAAGGCTTCTTTAAGTACAGTACTTATAGATTTTTTCACTAAATCTCAAATTTTTAGGAATTCGATGTGGATAATATTGACTGACCTAAGGTTTATAGTGAATATTACTTTGGTTGTAATTGATTCTTTTGGTTGCTTATGTTAGCTTTTGGTATTTTCTTTTGCTATTTTTTTGGTGAATATGATGGATTGTGTTATTTTACCTTTGTTTGAAGATTTGAGACATATGATATTAGTGTTTCTTTAATTTGAGATGGTCATGTTGTGGCGATGCAATGTTCATGCAGTAATATTTTCTTGAAAAAATAATAATCTAATGGTCGAGGTTAGATTTTGAGTTTTTGTGCTATCTTATTGTGAATATGGTGAATTGAGTTATTTTACCTTGTTTAAAGATATTGATATTTCTACGATTTGAGATGGTAATGTTGTGACAGTGCATGGTCCATGAAGCACTATTTTCTTGAAGAAGAAGACAACAAATATCAGGAATAAAAAGAAGATAATATAACATTTTTTGATTGTAAGCTTATACAGATCGAATTTCTCATTTCAATTTCCACTCAAATTCTCATACAAATACAATCTT
The DNA here is from genome assembly GCF_002878395.1 of Capsicum annuum. Lineage (NCBI taxonomy): Eukaryota > Viridiplantae > Streptophyta > Magnoliopsida > Solanales > Solanaceae > Capsicum > Capsicum annuum. Next base: position 63,967,419 of record NC_061117.1, read on the forward strand.
CGTCGATGATGA